>NC_047144.1:22935742-23038242 GCF_009829125.3 Periophthalmus magnuspinnatus
TCCTGGTCTAATGCAGGTTCAGGTCTCTGGTCTCTGGTCTCTGGTCTCTGGTCTCTGGTCTCTGGTCTCTGGTCTCTGGTCTCTGGTCTCTTGTCTTTTGTCTCTGGTCTCTGGTCTCTGGTCTCTGGTCACTGGTCTCTTGTCTTTTGTCTCTTGTCTCTTGTCTCTGGTCTTTTGTCTCTTGTCTCTGGTCTTTTGTCTCTTGTCTCTGGTCTCTGGTCTCTTGTCTGGTCTCTTGTCTCTTGTCTTTTGTCTCTTGTCTCTGGTCTTTTGTCTCTTGTCTCTTGTCTTTTGTCTCTTGTCTCTGGTCTCTTGTCTCTGGTCTTTTGTCTCTGGTCTCTTGTCTCTGGTCTTTTGTCTCTTGTCTTTTGTCTCTTGTCTCTTGTCTCCGGTCTGGTCTCTAGTCTGACCTGGTCTCCCATGATGCATCAGTGTGGACCACGTCCCAGCTCTTGGTGTTATTGTCAAACTTCTCCACCGTCACAAACGTCTTGTCTCTCTGTGGAACCAAAATAAAATCAAACAAATAAAACCTTGATCGTTGTTTTCACTTCTGTCTTTTTGAACAAGCGTCTCCTCTGACTCTATGGGTCAAAGGTTAAACGGGAGGGTCATAGGTCAGAGTGTGTGTGTGCAAGTGAGTTTATGAATGAAAAAGTTGAAAAATATGTTGAAAATTTAAAAAGGTAGAGTTTTATTTGAACACACTGATGACGTCAAACAGTTCACCCCAATTTAACAAACAATTAAACATGATGTCAATAAAATAAAGGCGTTTTATTCTATTTTTATTTGCCAAATCATCATTTCTGTGACATTAGAGAAGAATTGGCCCAATGTACCGTATGGTTGCTAGGTAACAGTGCGATTCCCTGGTGTGATGTCATGATTTACAACCAGGAAGTAAAATTTTAAACCTAAAAAATTGCCAAACTGGGAAGAGAATTATATTTTTTCTTAGCTAAATCTTAAATATAATGATCTTCAGTCTGTAAAATGAGTGATTGAACATGAACATGAATGAGTGAATGTGGCTGTAGCTCTGGTCTGTAGTGAATGCTGTGCCTCGGGTTGTACGTTTCTGTAGCTGTGGTTTTATGAATGAGTTTATAAACGAGTGATTCTCACAATATCTCCAGAGTGTCGAGGGTTTCCTGCCACAAACGTCACAGACACCACGTCGCCCTGAAACCATAGGATTTAGGTTCAAATCTCGACTTGAAACATGTAAGATAATCAGGATTTAATAGAATTATGATCATGCTATCTGGACCTGGTTTAGACCTAGTTTAGACCTGGTTTAGACCTAGTTTAGACCTGGTTTAGACCCACCTTCCTGTAGACTGGGTAGACCTGCTCCAGGACTTGTCCAAAGCTCGTGTTCACTGGTTTCCTGTCGGCGGTGGCAGCTGGGAGCAGGTTAAACAGGTTTGAGAAGAACGGAGGCTCCGGTCCAGAATCCAGACCTGAGACTGAGTCCTAGACCACAGGAAGACCCGGTCAGGAATAAGAATATATATACAGTCCTGGTTTAGTCCTGGTTTAGTCCTGGTTTAGTCCTCGTTCAGTCCTGGTTTAGTCCTGTTTAGTCCTGTTCAGTCCTGGTTCAGTCCTGGTTTAGTCCTGGTCCAGTACTTCTCTGATGGCTCTTGACAGATGTGTAAACTTGTGGATATAAGCTGTGAGGGTGTGGGGTCCAAAGATGGTGGAGGCGGCTTCGTATCTCTGCACCTGAGACAGAGACAGAGTGGTTATCCCAGTGTGTCAGATGCCCTCCCAGTGTGTGAAACAATGAACCTCCCATAGAGTTACATAGACCCCTGTCTGTATGACAGTGTGACATCATTAAATTTCCATGTGAACCTTTGACCCCCTCTGACCCCCTCTGACCCCCCTCTGGCCCCCTCTGACTCCCAGCTGACCTGGCTCATTCCTGGTTCCTTAGCTTGACTTAATTTTCCTTATTTTTCTCCAGAAACAGTTCAAAACGTTCTCCATCAGTTAAAACCTTAGCTCACCTTCATTTAAGTTAAATAGAGTTCACAAAGAAAGCTTCATGAGGTTTATTTTTACAAAAACGCCGGTAAAATCCTGTATCACCGTAATCACAAACACATGAAATATTACTCATCTGTTTACTCGGGTTTTTTAGCAGTTAAATGTGATATTAACACAAATGCAGCTCAGATTTCACTTAAAGAATAATAAAAATAGATAGAATATTACACTTGTCCAGGTACGAGACCCTCTTTGACCTCTGACCCCTGGCTCTCACCTGGTACTCTTCGTAGGTGGTGATGTAGTGAGTGTACACGTTACTGAGGCCGGCGATGACCACCTCCAGGTCCCTGAACCCTCCATCGACCTGCAGCTCCTGAAACACAGACACTACAGGTCATTAAAGGTCCTACATTACACAAAAAAAAAAAACACGTTATAATGTCGTTAAAAACAGACCTGGATTTGAGTTTTATTTCATTCACACATATTTGAGCACATCTCCAACGCTCAAAATGCTCTGTTCCACCTCGTGATGTCATGTCCTTTTACTTTTAATTCCAGGACTGAAACGATCCAAATGATTCTGGGGTTTAAAAACACACTGGAGCACTTCCTGTTTCACCGCGTGACATCACAAGGTGGAATAGAGGGTTTCTAGTTTGAGAGAAAAACTCAGCCTAAATACGCAGAGTTTGTGTGTTAAAACATGTGTGAATGAAACAAACAAAAAAACACAACTCCAGGTCTGTTTGTGATGAGGAAGCATTATAACAGAGATGTAATTTTATTTCGTATAGTCTTTGAACGCACCACTGACTTGCAGCTCCTGAGACAAACTACACGTCCATGCACAGGTTTATACTGAGACTAGAGTGGCACAGACAAAATATATTTGAATCATTTAATAAATATATCACTGACTGCCTCGATCAAAGAAAAATTACATATTTACTTATATATTTGTGACGCTGTAGCTCGACGGCAGCGCTAACTTTCAACCCAAGTGATTGAAATAACTTACTTTTAGCTTCACATTTTTAGTATTTAGATGTTAAATTAGAAATACAGACAGCAATTAAGTCAAACAGTGAAGTGTGAAATGGAGGAGGGAGTGGGCGGTTAGCAGCGCTGTTAATCAAACCTGTTGCTAACTCTAGCGGCGGCGACGTCAGAGAAAGATGGCGCCTGATTGGTCTGTTATTAATGTTCATATCTTGATTTAGTGAAAATAGTGAAATAAAAACTGCAGGATCATGGAGAGTGGGTTAAACTCAACATTGTAAGGTCAGAGGTTACAGAGGGAGGAGCTGTGTTTTTTCAATAGAAAGTGAATTGGAGCCAGAGTCGATGGAGCTAAATTGCGCGTGCTCACTTCCTGTTTGTTACGTTAGATGTATCCTTTTCTAAACTTCACGCAGAAACATGAAACACGGTTGGGGATTAAAACCGAGGACCCTGTCGCTGTGATTCACCTGTTTGACGGCCTCTCGGAGTCTTCGGCCCGACATGGTCCTGGGACGGAGCAGAGGGACAGTTAGGATCAACTTTAAGTCTGTGGGGTATATAAAATGTGTGTTTTGTGTGTGTTTTTGTATGCTTTGTGTGTGTTTTTGTATGTTTTGTATGTGTTTTTGTGTGTGTTTGTGTGTGTTTTATGTGTGTTTTGTGTGTTTTATGTGTGTTTTATGTGTATGTTTTGTGTGTGTTTTATGTGTGTTTATGTGTATTTTGTGTGTGTTTTGTGCGTGTGTTTTATGTGTGTTTTGTGTATGTTTTATATGTGTGTGTTTTGTGTGTTTTGTGTGTTTTGTGTGAGTCTTACGTGATTTCTCCGGGAATGGCCAGCACAGCCACAGACCCGATCAGGAGCATCTGCACGTCGATGATGGTTGGGTGCCACGGCAACGGCCATGTCATCTGACACAAAGTACACGGAAAATACACAATACTCAAAAGGTGTTTACATACTGTAGTACAAATATTCAATATGTATCACATCAGCCAGGGTATCTGACACAAAGTACACAGAAAATACACAGAAAATACCACTAATGCAATAAACACTGGAACAGACTTAGTAGATAAACAAATAAACAAACTTTACAGTAGTACTAGTAGTAGTAGAGGTATATAGTACACATAGCAGCAATAGTAGCCATAGCAGTACTTTTACATCTCTGTTAGTGAAATGACTTTAGGTCTATGCCATGACATCAGGAAAATCTGTAGTAGTAGTATAAGTACCTCTCCTGTATTGAACAGTATGAGGTTGGTGACAGTAGTAGTAGTAGTTTGTAGTAGTAGTAGTAGTAGTAGCAGGATAGTAGTATTAGAGTCAGTAGTAGTAGCAGCAGTAGCAGTAGTAGTAGTAGTAGTAGTAGTAGTAGTAGTAGTAGTAGTAGTAGTAGCAGCATAATAGTATTAGAGGCAGTAGAAGTAGTAGTAATATTAGTAGCGGTAGCAGTATCACCATCATCAGCAGCAGCAGTAGTAGTAGTAGTGGTGGTAATAGTAGTAGTAGTAATAGTACCTCTCCAGTACTGAACAGAATGGGTTTGGGACGGTGACATGCTTGAGTCTCGTTAGACGGAGGACCCACAAGAGCGTCTCTGATCCCGTCCCAGAACGGGTCCCCCTCCACCGCTCCTTCAAAATAAAACATCTTTACAAAACATGAGCTCAAATGTCGCCCTGTGTCACTCATTCAAAATAAAACTACAAGACCCTGTACGCAGCGCTGACCCCCCCTCCTGGGACAAACTACAGGCCCACACACAGGTTTATAAGGGCGAAGGTTGACGGTTTGAATCCCACTCTCAACATAAACACAGGTGAATGCTGTTCTTGTGTCCTTCAGCAAGACACTTAACCCACCTCGCCCCCCAGTGTCTGCGTTCACTGCTGTATGAACGTGCGGATGGCTAAAAAACACTACAATTAAACAGGCCCCTCCAGAATAAAAGACTTTTAAATATCCTTCAAAGTAAAACATATTTAAACATCCTACAAAATAAGACTTTAAACTGAGCCCTCTACTGCTCCTTCAAAATAAAACACTACACCTAAGGATCGACAAAATAAAAGACTTTACGCTGCATCCTCCACTGCCCCTTCAAAATAAAATACTACATCTAAGGATCTACAAAATAAAAGGCTTTACACTGCACCCTCCACTGCTCCTTCAAAATAAAACACGGCACTTAAGGATCTACAAAATAAAAGACTTTACATTGCACTCTCCACTGCTCCTTCAAAATAAAACACGGCATTTAAGGACCTATAAAATAAAATACTTTATACTGCACCCTCCACTGCCCCTTCAAAAGAAAATACATTTAAATAAAATACAATACAAAATAAGAGCTGTAATGACTGTTTTAAATATCCTTCAAAATAAAACATCTTTAAACAACCTACAAAATAAGATTTTAAACTGCACCTTCCACTGCTCCTTCAAAATAAAACACTACATTTAAGGACCTACAAAATAAGATTTTAAACTGCACCTTCCACTGCTCCTTCAAAATAAAACACTACATTTAAGGACCTACAAAATAAAAGACTTTACACTGCACCCTCCACTGCCCCTTCAAGAGAAAACACATTTAAATACACTACAAAATAAGAGCTTAAACTGAAAAACCTCCACCGCTCCTTCAAAATAAAAGACTGCATTTAATGCACCCCTTCAGAATAAAAGGCATTTAAATACGCTACAAAAAATAAGAGCTTAAACGTCACCCTCCACAGCTCCTTCAAAATAAAAAACTCAATTTAACACGCCCCTTCAAAATAAAATACATTTAAATATGCTAAAATAAGAGCTCATAAAGACTGTAAAGCACTTTGAATTACTTTGTGTACAAATTGTGTCATACAAATAAACTTGACTTGCCTGCCTTGCCTTGTAGTATTACTAGCAGCAGTATTATTAGCAGTATTTGTAGTATTTGTAGTATTTGTACCCTGAGTGAAGTTGAGGTCTCCTCCTCCGTCTGTCGTCCCAGCGGCAAAACTGTGTCCCAGAGCAGGTTTACATGTTGACACCTGAAGTAGAAGTATTTATAGTCCAAAAAGTACACACAGGACTGATACTACTGCAGTACCCCTGAGTAGTATGTACAGTAGTATTAGTATCATGTGAGTGCTGTTGATCTTCACAGGCAGGTTGTATTTTGTGTAGGTGTGCCACTGTTAGTATCTGGAACATTCCCAAGCGCTTTGAAAACTGCAGTTATCAAGCCTCTCCTGAAGAAGAGCAATTATGATGACACAATACTGAACAATTATCGACCAATCTCAAATCTGCCGTTTTTAGGCAAAGTCCTCGAAAAAGTTGTTTACCAACAGCTTATTAACTTCCTCAAAATGAACAACTCCTTTGATTTCCTCCAATCAGGTTTTAGACCCACCACAGCACTGAGACTGCTCTTATCAAGGTGACAAATGACATCCGCATGAACACTGATGCAGGCAAAGTCTCAGTCTTGATCCTGTTAGATCTGAGTGCTGCCTTTGACACTGTGGATCATGGGATTCTCTTACAGAGACTAGGGGACTGGGTGGGCATCTCTGCTACGGCACTAAACTGGTTCAAGTCCTATTTAGAAAACAGGGAGTACTTTGTTGAAATTGGAAAATGTATATCAGATAAAATGTCCCTGACCTGTGGGGTACCCCAGGGTTCAATCCTGGGACCCCTGCTGTTCAATCTCTACATGCTGCCGTTAGGCCAGTTAACACGCAGCTATAATGTGTCTTACCACAACTATGCAGAAGACACTCAGATCTATGTCTCACTGCGGCAGGTGAATATGAACCAGTGGATTCACTCACTGCATCAACAGATCAGTGTGTGGATGTGAAACAACTTTCTCCAGCTAAACTCAGACAAGACTGAAGTCATCATCTTTGGCCCACAGAAACATAGAGAAAGTGTCAGCAGTCACCTCCAGTCTCTCTCTCTAAAACCTTCAAATCAGGCTAGAAATCTAGGGGTAATAATGGACTCAGACTTGAACTTTAACAGCCACATCAAATCAATAACATCTGCAGCTTTTTACCACCTAAAAAACATTGCAAAAATCAAAGGTATACTGTCAAAACCAGACTTAGAGAGACTTATCCATGCATTTGTCTCCAGTAGGTTAGACTACTGTAACGGCCTGCTCACATCACTGGCCTCTCCAAACGAGCCTTAACACAGCTGCAGTACATTCAGAACGCTGCTGCTCGGGTCCTGACTAGAACCAGGAAGTACGAGCACATAAGTCCTGTGCTCAGGTCTCTGCACTGGCTTCCTGTAGCTCAAAGAATAGACTTTAAAGCAGCTCTGCTTGTGTATAAGTCTCTCCATGGCCTAGGTCCAAAGTATATCTCTGACATGTTAGTGCCATATGAACCATCTCTCACTCTGAGGACTTCAGGGACCGGCCTCCTGCTAATGCCCAGAGTCAGGACTAAACATGAGGAATCAGTGTTTCAGTTTTATGCAGCTAAAACTTGGAACAGTCTTCCTGAAGATGTGAGACAGGCCTCTACTTACTTACTTACTTAATATTTAAATCCAGGCTCAAAACGGTTCTGTTTAGCTGTGCATACGACTGAAAGGTTTTTATTCTGCACTCTTCTCCTTTAATGGTAATTTTATGATGACAAAAGAAACATGGACTGATGGACTTTTATTAGACATAGTAAAGTGACAGGAAAGTATTTGAGAAGTGACAGGAAAGGTTTTTTTGTAAAGTAATGGGAAAGTTCTTAAACTGAGCAAGACAGTGTTTAAAGAGTGCGAGAGAGAGTTTTAAAAGGGGCAAACGAGTGGGTGAGAGAGTTGCAGATTGGGTGATTATTTATGTTTTGATTTTTGTGTGATTTTAATGTCTTTCTTATTCTGTAAAGCACTTTGAAATACCTTGTGTACGAATTGTGCTATACAAATAAACTTGCCTTGCCTATTACAGTAGTAGTATTGGTAATGCAGTAGTAGTACTAGTAGAGCAGTATTTACAGTAATATTTGTACTGCAGTAGTAGTATTCGCAGTAGTATTAGTACCGTGTGAGTACTGTTGATCTTCACAGTCACGTTGCTCATGTCGACCCACTGATGAGCGAAGTGTAACGGCCCCGTCACCTCCTCCACTGCAGTACTGTACAGCTCCTGAAGTACAAGTATACACAAGTACACATCAGAGTACTACACATGTCAGTACCACACCATTACATAATTATCAGTCTCTACCTTGGTCTTCCTGTAAATGTATACAGTTTTAGTCCTGGTTTAGTCCTCTTACAGTCTCGGTTTTAGTCCTAGATTAGTCCTGGTTTAGATCTAGTTTAATCCTGTTTTAGTCCTGGTTTAGTCCTGTTACAGTTCAGGTCTAGTCTGGTTCTAGTCCTGTTATTGTCCCATTATGGTCCTGGTCTAGTTTGGTTCTAGTCCTGTCATAATCCTGGTTCAGTTTCAGTCTTGTCATGGTTTAGTCCTGTTGTAGTCCGGTTCTAGTCCTGTTATAATTTTGGTTAAGTCCCAGTCTAGTGCTGATTTAGGCCTGGTTTGGTCCTGGTTTGGTCCTGGTTTAGTCCTACTATAGTCTGGTTCTAGTCTTGTTCTAGTCTTGTTATAATCCTGGTTTAGTCACAGTCTAGTCCTGTCTTAGTCCTGGTTCACTCCCAATCTAATCCTGGGTTAGTCCTGGTTCAGTCTCAGTCTAGTCCTGATTTAGTCCTGGTTCAGTCCTGGTTCTAGTCTGGTTCTAGTCCCGGTCTTACCTTGGTCTTCTTGTAGATGTTCTCAGCAATGATCCTGGTGCTCTCAAACATGTCGACTCCAGGCCCCACCCCCATGCACATCTTTGTCTGAAACAAATATAAAAAATAAAAATATGAACAATAATGAACAGTTTGTAGGCCTGCCTGGCTCACACATGTCTTTTCAGGTCTTCAGGACTTTGTGATGGCCACTCCAAAACATTGACTTTGTTACCCTTAAGCCACTTTGTAACCACTTTGGCAGTATGTTTCAGGTTATTGTCCTTTTGAAAGACCCATTTGTGCCCAAGCTTTAACTTCCTGTCTGATGTTTTGAGATGTTCCTTCAGTATTTCCACATAATGTTTTTTCCTCATGATGCATCCACTCCAAAACATTGACTTTGTTACCCTTAAGCCACTTTGTAACCATTTTGGCAGTATGTTTCAGGTTATTGTCCATTTGGAAGACCCATTTGCGCCCAAGCTTTCACTTCCTGTCTGACTTCTTGAGATGTTCCTTAGACAGTTGGGATGGTGTTCTCAGGGTTGCAAGCTTTCCCCAGGATAAGCATATTAGTAGTAGTAGTAGTAGTAGCAGTATTTGCAGTAGTGTTTATAGTAACACTCACAAACTCCCTACTGAACAGGTGCATTAGTAGTAGCAGTTTGCAGTAGTACTCTCTTACCCCTCCAACAGGACACGAGCCGTTGAGATAGTCACACTTGAGGCCGGTGTTGGCGCAGTAGGGCCCCCTGGTGTTTGGAGTCACATCTCCAAGATTCGAGCTTGAAAAACCTGCCACAAAGCGACCCTGAAAAAGAGGAGAGAGGTAACTGTAGAGACAGAGGGGAGGAACAAGAGACTCAGTAATTGTATCAGTATTAGTATCAGTAGTAGTAGTGTACAGTACCTCTCCAGGCAGCCCCTGGTTCTTGTTCATGTGTTGTAGTAATAGTAGTAGTAGCAGTAATAGCAGCAGGAGTAGTATCAGTAGTAGTAGTAGCAGTAGTAATAGCAGTAGGAGTAGCAGTAGGAGTAGCAGTAGTAGTCATGTTCACAGTACCTCTCCAGGCAACCCCTGGTTCTTGTCCATGTGTTGTAGTAATAGTAGTAGTAGTAGTAGTAGTAGTAGTAGTAGTAGTAGTAGTAGTAGTAGTAGTAGTAGTAGCAGTAGTAGCAGTAGCAGTAGTAGTAGTAGTAGTAGTATTTACATTACCTCTCCGGGCAGCCCCTGGTTCTTGTCCAGCTCCATCATGAGGGAGGCCAGGCCCATGTTGTCGCTGCTGACCATTCTGTTTGTGTAGTTCATACTGACCGCGTGCACCGCGAACCAGCTGTCCATCACACACAGGAAGTGATGTCACAAACAGGAAGTTACTGCTTATAACTGGACAGCTCTTTGGTCAGTTTGCAGTGTGTTAAATGAGTTATTGGCCTAAGAACACCGAGGTCTTTAGTAGTTAATTACCGTAGTTCTTATACAGTTGGTAGGTTAGTAGTAGTGGTAGTTGTGTGGAGGTGTTTTGATAGTTAGTCGTGAGTTTGTTGAGTTTTTTACCCGAGAACTCCGATGGCGTTTGTGGCTGGGTTCTTATAACTGTCACATTGTTTGGTCGGTTAGTTAGCGGTCAGTTAATTCCATCATTTGTATAAAGACGTGAGTGTGACCCAATCGACCTAAACTCATCGAGGAGAGCAGATATCAGGTGAATTTAGAGCCAAGATCCATATTTGGAGTTCTGACTGTGAGTATCATAGCAACCAAAGAGTCAATCAGGAGAAAGATCATGTAGAGCGGGTTAATATGAACATTGTAAGACCAAAATAATGAGTCTGCTTAAAGTGTAATTAGTTGTATTGAGTTTGTCTTTACCTGAGGACCCTGATGCTGTCTGTACCATTGTCAGTAGTAGTTGGTACAGTTGTACAGTGGGTAGGTTAGCAGTAGTTAGTTGTAGTAGATGAGGTAGTGAGTAGTTAGTAGAGTGTTTTTTTTACCTGAGGACCCCGATGCCATCTCCATCTGAGTCGGTGAACTTCAGAACTGTGACCTGTTTGTCTGTGTCCTCAGAGTACCTGAGCACAAAGGGTTAAATATCATCATCATCATCGTAAATGGTCACATTTTTCTATAGCGTTTTTCCACCTTCAAGGCACTCAAAGCGCTTTACAACAAGGAACCACTCACCCATTCACACACACATTCATACACCAGTGTACGCAGACACTGAGGTGGGTTAAGTGTCTTGCCCAAGGACACAACGACAGCATTCATCTGTGTGAGCTAGAATCGCACCGCCAACCTATGGATCAGTGGATCTGACCGCTCAACCAATGATGTTTATGTCGAGAGCGGGATTTGAAACGTCAACCTTCGGATCAGTGGACAAACACTCTACCAACTGAGCTACTGTCTCCTTGTATTTCTCTCATCTTTGGGACAGTAGGACTGTGGTCTTATGTTACCTGTCTCTGTCTCACCTGTCCTTCTCGTCCTGTGGGTTGTTCTTGTGTGACTCAAGGTTGCGGTTGCAGTTTTCCGTCTCTCACCTGTTTCGCTGTCCCTCACCTGTCTCTCTCGTCCTGAGGGTTGTTTTTGTAGGACTGGGGGCTCATATTACCTGTCTCTGTCTCACCTGTCTCTGTCTCACCTGTCTCTGTCTCAGCTGTCTCTGTCTCAGCTGTCTCTGTCTCACCTGTCTCTCTCGTCCTGACGGGTGTTCTCGTAGGACTGGGGGCCCATATTACCTGTCTCTGTCTCAGCTGTCTCTGACTCACCTGTCTCTCTCGTCCTGATGGTTGTTCTTGTAGGACTGGGGGGCCCATATTACCTGTCTCTGTCTCAGCTGTCTCTGTCTCAGCTGTCTCTCTCTCACCTGTCTCTCTCGTCCTGAGGGTTGCTCTTGTAGGACTGGAGGCTCATATTACCTGTCTCTGTCTCTGTCTCACGTGTCTCTGTCTCACCTGTCTCTCTCGTCCTGACGGTTGTTCTTGTAGGACTGGAGGCTCATATTACCTGTCTCTGTCTCTGTCTCACCTGTCTCTCTCATCCTGACGGTTGTTCTTATAGGACTGGGGGCCCATATTACCTGTCTCTGTCTCACGTGTCTGTGTCTCACCTGTCTCTCTCGTCCTGAGGGTTGTTCTTGTAGGACTGGGGGCTCATATTACCTGTCTCTGTCTCACCTGTCTCTCTCGTCCTGAGGGTTGTTCTTGTAGGACTGGGGGCTTCGGTTCAAACTGCTCTGCTCCAGTTTTCCAAAGTTCCTGAAGATTCGTCCTGGTTTCATGTTCTCATGGGCCAGCTCTATGCTCTGGAACACACCACAAATATGTCAGATGCCCTCCCACAGTCTGTAGCACAAAGAGTCAGATGCCCTCCCACAGTCTGTCTTCCTGTGTGTGCTCCAGCTCTATGGTCTGGGACACAAAGAGACAGATGCTCTCCCCTCACAAATGATCATGTCTAGGAACAGTAATAGTTAGTATTTGTAGTATTAGTTGTAGTAATTAAAGACTCATAGTAGATTATTTTCTGATCTATGTTTCCTCATCAGAAACAAACCTGGAGTTGTGTTTTGTTTCATTCACACACGTTTAACACACAAACCTGCACATTTAGGCTGAGAATTTCTCTCAAACTGAAAACACTCTGTTCCACCTTGTGATGTCGTGAGGTAATACAGGAAGTACTGTGTTTTAAATCACAGTAGAACAGAGAATTTTGAGTTTGATTAATGTAGACAGACTAATAAATAATAAAACATGTGTCTCAACAACTCAAACATGTGTGAATGAATCAAAACACGACTCCAGGTCTGTTTTTGAGGAGGGAACAGTGTTATGACATATCAAGAGAACACGGTGACACTGAAGCATTTCAAATCCATATGTTCTCATGTCACATCAGAGGAACTGAGAATAAGAGAAAAATGCTCGAGAATCCTGAGTAAAACCTCAAAAAGAACAATGAAGTATTAGCAAAGGGTAAGAAATTCAAGGTCAAAAGGTCAGACTGGAAACTAAAAGGTAAGAAACAGAAGCAGTGGATAAAACAAATCCAAGAGGAGCTAAAGCCCAAAATGTGTCGCTAAAGATCCTGTAGTAGCAGTAGTACTAGTAGCAGTAGTTGTAGTAGTATTATTATTATTATCATCATCATTAGTAGTAGTAGCAGTAGTTGTAGTATTAGTACCTTGACTATAGCCTGTACCAGAGGCTGTACTGCAGACTTGATGTATCCTTTAGTACTCATCATAAGCAGTGTGTACTGGAAGTATCCTCCAGGTCCACAGTGAGTGTGAGTCCCACTGAGCAGAACGTTCTGACGGTGATACAGAGAACCAAACTTCTGCTCCAGAGAACGCATAACCTGAGAACAAACAAACAAACAAATAAACAAACAAATAAACAACACAGACCTGAACCTCTGCTGCAGAGAACACAGAACCTGAGAACAAACAAACAAACAAACGACATAAACAACACAGACTTGAACCTCTGCTCCAGAGAACACAGAACCTGAGAAGAATAAACAATAAAAACATACAGGCAATGTAAACAACACACAAATAAATAAACAACACAACACCCAAGAACACAAACCAACAACCAACTAATAAGAAAAACAACAATGTAAACAACACAGACCTGACAACAACCAAAAATAATCTCTTATTTACACATCTCTTATTTACAAAAGGCATAACGGGAATGAAATTTTAAAAAAACAAGTGTCCAAAATTGGAAACCAAATTGCACAATTTATTCATAACTCATTTTGTTTTCATGGACCCAGCTCATGTGTCTCGTCCCATGAACACTGCACTGATCAGTCTGACATGAGGCAGGTAAAGAGTCTACAGTTTAAACACATATACATATACACATATCAGGGCCAAAAGGAAACAGTGTTTACCTCGTGTTACCATGGAAACAGAAAAGTTACCATGGAAACGTTGTTTACCTCGAGGCGGAGTCTTTGAGACACCATCCCGATGTCCACAGACACAAACACCACCCTCTTCTGACCATCGTCCACGATAAACGCTCGGCTGAACAGACGAGTGTGGATCCCTGCGGCAGTTTGACCTGAGTTAGCATAACCCATCTGTGAAAATGAACAAAGAGTTAGCATCTGTAACAACAATAACAACAACAACAACAACGCAATAATACACAATAACTCTTTGGTTTGACCCGCGTTAGCATAACCCATCTGTGAAAATGAACAAAGAGTTAGCATCTGTAACAACAACAACAACAACAACGCAATAATACACAATAACTCTATGGTTTGACCCGCGTTAGCATAACCCATCTGTGAAAATTAACAAAGAGTTAGCATCTGTAACAACAACAATAACAACAACAACAACAACAACACAATAATACACAATAACTCTATGGTTTGACCCGCGTTAGCATAACCCATCTGTGAAAATGAACAAAGAGTTAGCATCTGTAACAACAACAACAACAACAACAACAACACAATAATACACAATAATACACAATAACTCTATGGTTTCACCCGCGTTAGCATAACCCATCTGTGAAAATTAACAAAGAGTTAGCATCTGTAACAACAACAATAACAACAACAACAACAACAACGCAATAATACACAATAACTCTATGGTTTGACCTGCGTTAGCATAACCCATCTGTGAAAATGAACAAAGAGTTAGCATCTGTAACAACAACAACAACAACAACAACAACACAATAATACACAATAATACACAATAACTCAATGGTTTGACCCGCGTTAGCATAACCCATCTGTGAAAATTAACAAAGAGTTAGCATCTGTAACAACAACAATAACAACAACAACAACACAATAATACACAATAATACACAATAACTCTATGGTTTGACCCGCGTTAGCATAACCCATCTGTGAAAATGAACAAAGAGTTAGCATCTGTAACAACAACAATAACAACAACACAATAATACACAATAACTCTATGGTTTGACCCGCGTTAGCATAACCCATCTGTAAATATGAACAAAGAGTTAGCGTCTGTAACAACAACAACAACAACAACACAATAATACACAATAACTCTATGGTAAATGAGGTGTAGGAGCAGGACGAATCTGTGAAGAAACAAACTGACCAGCCCCGTTTGTACAGACACAGATTAATAAACTATGTAGGTCAAACTGTCTCTAGTTGACTCCAAATGGCTCAGTATATATGCAATTAATGTAGGTAAATATAAATATACTCTTTTGCAATGTAATTTCTATAAAAAGTGGTTTTATTGAATGTTCTTGACAGAATACTGATGTCCGCCCATAGAATCAATGCACTCTACTGCTTTATATATACAGTCTATTGTCCTGACAGATCTCATAAAGTGCAAAAAGTGATAAACATCCAATAAAACAAGATAACAAGGTCTAACAAGAGTTAGAAATATTAATTACTGTATAAAATCAGAGAGCATTATCCTGGCCAAAGTCCAGAGGAGCTGATAAACGTCTAGATCCTGACCTCAGATAAACTAAAACTCTGTACAGCTCTCCAAGACTCAACACAAAAACAGTCCAGACCCTGTCACATGCACAGAATAAACACACGTTAAACACACGTTATATACATGTTTTAGAGCCACTGACCCCAGCACCAACACATTACACATTTATTATAGAACATTGCATAATAAATATAATCCTCTTTATCAGGGAGTTTATGACCAGATCATAAAAGTTATTACATTATTATATCTGATCATAAACACAAGGTCTGACACTGACGATCAGGAAACAAAGAGTTTAGTCCTGCCTTAGTCCTGGTTTAGTCCTGGTTTAGTCCTGGTTTAGTCCTGGTTTAATCCATCTTTAGTCCTTGTTTAGTCCTGGTTTAGTCCTGGTTTAATCCTGATTTAGTCCTGGTTTAATCCTGCTTTAGTCCTGCTTTAGTCCTGCTTTAGTCCTGGTTCAGCCCTGGTTCAGTCCTGGTTTAGTCCTGGTTCAGTCCTGGTCTAGTCCTGGTTTCGTCCTGGTTTAGTCCTGGTTCAGTCCTGGTTTAGTCCTGGTTTCGTCCTGTTCCAGACTCACCAGTGGGACCTCTGCGGGCGGCCCGGTGCAGTCGGCTCGTCCCAGTCCGATGAGGTACGGGGGAGATGAGGGAGGGGCTGGTGTAGATCCTGGACATGAGACAAAACATTAGACCAGAGATCAGGTCAGAGCCGGGACCAGGACCAGGTCTTTGGATCCTGGCTTTAATTTCAGTCGTATTGATACTTTGCAGTGACATCTCACTGAGGGTGTTCTACATGTATGACTGTGGTGGAACGTTCATCAGTTACCATGGTAACTTGAGTAACAGAACTTCAGACAGAGCAGTGCCCCCAGTTAGCATCACACCCCCAGTGAACGTGGATGAAATCAATTAGTAAGATCGGTAATAAAACTTGTACTTGTACCTGTGATGTTGTTGTTTTTTGTCACCATAGCGATGATGAGGCCCACCGTCGTCGCTGTCATGATCGCCAACAGCACGGACAGCGCCACCTGCAGGACCCTGGAGCCCATGTCTGGAACTGCAGGAACCACACACACACAGGACTTTCTTTGTGAACTCAATTTAACGTAAATAAAAGTGAACTAAGGTTTCAATTGACAGATAAAATTTGTACATTTATGTCGAGTATAATAATGAAAATATAATAAGAATCCCTGACCGCTAACCTTTGACCCTTAACCCCCTAACCTTAACTCCTGACCTTCTGACCCTAATACAAACAGGACAATGTGCTTAATTAAGACCCTCTGACCCCAAACCCCTAAACTCCTGACCCTCTGACCCTAGCACAAGCAGGACAATGTGATTATATAAGCACCTCTGACCACTAAACCCGACCCCTGACCCCTAACCCTAAACTCCTGACCCTCTGACCTTAACACAAGCAGGACAATGTGGATTATATGAGAACCTCTGACCCCAAACCCTAACTCCTGACCCTAACATAATCAGGACATTGTGAACTATATGAGAACATCTGACCCCTAAACCCAACCCCTGACCCTTAACCCTAAATTCCTGACCCTCTGACCTTAACACAAGCAGGACAATGTGGATTATATGAGAACCCATGACCCCTCCCCCTGACCCCTAACTCCCTAACCCTAACTCCTGACCTTGTGACCCTAAAAAAAACTAGACAATGTGATTATATAAGAACCTCTGACCCCTAACCCCTAAACCTGACCCCTAACCCTAAACTTCTGATCCCCTGACCCTAACACAATCAGGACAATGTGGATTATATGAGAACCTCTGACCCCTACTCCCTGACCCCCTAACTCCTGACCTTGTGACCCTAACACAAACTGGACACTGTGATTTTATAAGACCCTCTGACCCCCAACCCCTAAACCTGACCCCTGACCCACTGACCCGAACACCTGACCCCCTGACCCTAACGTTTGACCCCCTGACCCTAGCACAAACAGCACACTGTGATTATATAAGAACCTCTGACCCCTAAACCTGACCCCTGACCCTAACTCCTGACCTTGTGACCCTAACACAAACTGGACACTGTGATTTTATAAGACCCTCTGACCCCCAACCCACAAATCTGACCCCTGATCCTCTAACGCTAAACTCCTGACCGCCTTACCCTAACACAAACTGGACAATGAGATTATATAAGCACCTCTGACCCCTAACCCCTGACCCCTTCTAGTTTGAAGTTTGTTGTGTTGTTCTGATTCATCCGTTGCCTGTACAATGATTCGCGAGATCTGCTGCTCTTTTCCTGACCATAGACTTCAATGTAATATCTCCACACTTTAAAGCACCAGTACGGAAACTGTATAAAACATGTGTCAGTAAAAGACGACAGACTGTGTGAAGAACGACACCCACAGCGGCTAATCTGGAGCCGAGATCCATGTTTGAAATTCCTATTGTGAGTATCATAGCAACCAAAGAGCCAATCCGGAGCGAGGCTGTGAAAGAAGGCGTCTGATTGGTCCAACTCAATAGTCAAAGAAAAACGCAAAGACCATGACAACAGCTTAGATCTGGCCTAGATCTGGCCTAGATCTGACGTCATTTCCGGGTGAGTGCATTCTGTTTTGCGAGTTGTATATCTAGCGTCTCTCTCCTGAAATTGTTAATCCATGAATCCTTACAGTTTTAAAAGCAGTTTCTAACATCTACACTAGTGCCTGAATACTTTGTTAAAAAAAACACCGAAGTTTCATTCAGCATCTATTGCTCCGTACATCGTGGATTAAGCCCCTCTATCTCTCGGTTCAGCCTGAACTAGCCTAGCCAACTAGCATCATGGCTAAACCATCCTCCTCTTCTCTCGCTCTTCCCTGCCCTGGTTGCCATATGTGGAGTGATGACCCTGGCTTATTTGACGATGATAGGGACAGCTGCGTTAAGTGTAGTGTAGTGGCAGTCCTGCAGGCCAGGGTTTCAGAGTTAGAAACACGGATCCCACACTGCTAATGAGTCTCTTATCCCCTTGAACATTAGATGTGATGACTTTCTTCAATTCTTCGATTACAAAATTACAACCATTACAGACAAAATCAACAAAGCTACTCCAAAAATCAGCTCTGAGCTAATCCAGTCTGTAATACCAATGTCCCACATGGATCCTCTAATAATATTAGATAAATTTACTCCTGTTGATGAGGTGGAGATTACCTCAGCCATCATGTCGTCCAAACCATCAACCTGTTTGCTCGACCCTATTCCAATCAGACTCTTCAAAGAAGCCCTCCCCCTAATAATAGATTCCATCCATAACATAATAAATATGTCGTTAGAAAATGGCTACGTTCCTCAGTCCTTTAAGTATGCTGTGATTAAACCCCTTTTGAAAAATACTAACCTAAATCCTGAACTAGCCAACTATAGACCTATCTCTAATCTTCCCTTCCTCTCAAAAATTCTAGAACGAGTTGTGGTGAAACAGCTCTGCCGCCACCTGCAGGACAATAATATATTTGAAAAATTTCAATCTGGATTCAGAGCTCACCACAGCACAGAGACTGCACTGCTTAAAGTAACAAATGACTTACTACTAGCTGCTGATAACGGGCTGGCTTCAGTCCTGGTCCTACTGGACCTCAGTGCAGCGTTTGACACCATTGATCACAACATTCTACTGCAGAGGTTAGAATGTGACATTGGAATCAGAGGGACCGCCCTCAAATGGTTTAAATCCTATCTATCAGATAGGTACCAGTTTGTTAGTATAAACCAGAGCACCTCTCCCTGTTCTAAAGTAGCCTGTGGTGTTCCACAAGGATCTGTGCTTGGTCCAATCCTATTTACTCTGTATATGTTGCCATTGGGTAACATTATCAGAAAACATGGCATTAATTTTCACTGCTATGCTGATGACACTCAGCTGTACTTATCAATGAAACCAAATCAGACTGATCAAATAGATAACCTCAGTGCCTGTGTGAAGGACATCAAAACCTGGATGACCTTGAATTACCTGCTCTTAAATCCTGAAAAAACAGAGGTCATTGTCATTGGTCCCAAAGGTCAAAGAGATTCTCTGTCGGACCAGATAATCTCGCTCGACAATGTGAGTATAGCTTCTAGCCCTACTGTAAAAAATCTTGGAGTCCTATTTGATCAAAATCTCTCATTCACAGCCCATATAAACCTAGCTTGTAAAACCGCATACTTTCACCTGCGAAATATAACTAAAATTAGAAATATTTTACCAAAAAATGATGCTGAAAAACCCATCCATGCATTTGTTACTTCCAGACTTGATTACTGTAATTCTCTGCTCGCCGCCTGCCCCAAAAGTACTATAAGGAGCCTCCAGTTGGTCCAAAATGCAGCGGCCAGAGTCCTAACAGGAACTAAAAGAAGAGACCACATCAGTCCTGTACTAAAATATCTGCACTGGCTTCCTGTCGAGCTTAGAATCAAATTCAAAGTCCTCCTCCTGACATACAAAGCCCTAAACGCCCCATCCTATCTGCAAGATGCTATTGTCCCGTACCAGCCAAACAGAGCACTCCGCTCTCAGAATGCAGGACTATTAGTGGTTCCTAGAGTGTCCAAAAGTACAGTGGGAGGGAGAGCATTCAGTTACCAAGCTCCTGTGCTATGGAATCAACTCCCTGCTGATGTTAAACAGGCCCCCACAGTCTCTGTATTTAAGACCAGGCTTAAAACCTTCCTCTTCGGTATAGACCAGGTTACTTAGTGAGGGAGTTAGGGAGTAACATTAAAACCCGGGATAAGACAGGCTGCAGTAGGAGATAACTAGCTGGGGGAAGTATGGCAACCTGAGCAGCAATGCTATTCACATGTTGTCCCCTGTCCCACTCCCCCTGTGGAGTGTAACTCTTTCAGATGCCCCAATGACAGCTGGACCCTCTCCTCCTCCCCGCCTGGCCCTGCTCCACCCGCCTCCCTCTCCTCCTTGCCTGGCTCTCATCCTCCTCTCCCGGCTCTCCTCCTCCTCGCCCGGCTCTCCTCCTCCTCACCCGGCTCTCCTCCTCCTCGCCTGGTCTTCCTCCTCCTCGCCTGGCCCTCCTCCACCCCCCTCGCTCCTCCTCGTCTGGCCGATTGTTCTTGTTTTGTCTGATTTTTCCTGTTGTTTGATTTTCCTGTTTGTTTTTGTGTGTAGGCAGCACGGTGGCTGAGTGGCAACACTCATGCCTCACAGCAAGAAGGTTTGGTTCGATCCCCGTGTCGCCCAGGCCTTTCTGTGTGGAGTTTTGCATGTTTCTCCCCGTGTGGATGGGTTTCCTCCGGGTACTCCGGTTTTCCCCATCAACCAAAACATGAACGCCCTTCGAGACAACTGTTGTTGTGATTTTGGGCGTTACAAAAATAAAATGAATTGAAATTGAGCTTAACTATGTCCATTTACAGTCTATGGAAAGAAGACGTGTTTTTCAAAATAAAAAAAAATATTTTATTTAAGACTTTTTGCTAAAATGTGACATAATGTGGCTTTAACTTATTCTGCAGGATACACACCTCGGATAGTGCCTCTTACACTTTACTATTTACGGTTTAAAACTAAAGAAAAACAAACAAACTGAACCCGAACTGAACCCGGTCAAACAACAAGAAACAACTATGTCCATTCATTACAATTTGCAAGAAAAAAGTATTTAGTTTGGCCAAATAAACCAGACCAAATCCTCCAAAATGATGCTCTGTTATGAAAGTCCCGCACAAATGTAATCATATTTTTGTGCTATTTTTAAAAGAACATGTCAACCTCTTATAGATCCAGCGCAGCTCTCCTCAAACGATGTGTTTTCAGCCCAAAGAAATAATGACTTTTTGGGGTTTTTTTTGCCTCTTTTTGCTTCTACTTTTTATCTATTATGTAATTTTTGTTGTTACATGTTTTATAAGTGCAAAATAATAATAATATACCTGGTCTAAACCCGGTGTCACTCACCTGTGCTCTCGCTCTGTGTGTTATCTGGGACTGAAGGTCGACTTTATGAACGATTATTGATCAGGCATCAGAACGAGCTCTGATTGGCTCAAATCCGACCAATGAAAACACTGGAAGAATAACAACAAAGTGCAGACAGGAAGTGGAGAGAAAAGGAGAGAAGGAAAGAAAAGGAGAGAGGGGAGGAGAGGGGGAGGGAGAGAGGAGGAAAGAAGAAAGTTAGAGAGGGCAGAGGGAGGAGGAGGTAAGAAGGGAAGAGAAAGAGAGAGATGGAAAAAAGAGAGAGGACAGAAGCAGGAGAGAAACATCCATCTCCATAAACATGTCAGTGCATTTACAGAATGTCCCACAGGGGGCGCCCTCTGTCTCCTCTCACATTCCTCTGAGCGTGCATATGAGAGTGTGCACGTGTGTGAGTGTGAGCGTGCATGTGTGAGCGTGCATGTGAGAGTGAATTGTTTATATTTTGGGCCAATCACAGCTCACTCCTCTTGTTTCCATTTTAGGTCACACTCAGATCTGATTCAGACCTGGTTTAGTCTTGGTTTAGTCCTAGTTTAGTCCGGGTTTAGTCCTAGTTTAGTCCTAGTTTAGTTCCGGTTTAGTCTTGGTTTAGTCCTGGTTCAGTTCTGGTTTATTCCTGGTTTAGTCCTAGTTTAGTTCCGGTTTAGTCCTGGTTTAGTCCTAGTTTAGTTCCGGTTTAGTCCTGGTTTAGTCCTAGTTTAGTCCGGGTTTAGTCCTAGTTTAGTCCGGGATTACTCCTGGTTTAGTCCTAGTTTAGTTCCGGTTTAGTCCTGGTTTAGTCCTGGTTCAGTCCTGGTTCAGTCCTGGTTTACTCCTGGTTTAGTCCTAGTTTAGTTCCGGTTTAGTCCTGGTTTAGTCCTGGTTCAGTCCTGGTTTATTCCTGGTTTAGTCCTAGTTTAGTTCCGGTTTAGTCCTGGTTTAGTCCTAGTTTAGTTCCGGTTTAGTCCTGGTTCAGTCCTGGTTCAGTCCTGGTTTAGTCCTGGTTCAGTCCTGGTTTAGTCCTAGTTTAGTTCCGGTTTAGTCCTGGTTTAGTCCTAGTTTAGTCCGGGTTTAGTCCTAGTTTAGTCCGGGATTACTCCTGGTTTAGTCCTAGTTTAGTTCCGGTTTAGTCCTGGTTTAGTCCTGGTTTAGTCCTAGTTTAGTTCTGGTTTAGTCCTGGTTTAGTCTTGGTTTACTCCTAGTTTAGTCCTGGTTCAGTCCTGCTTTAGTTCTTCTTCAGTTTTGGTTCAGTCCTTGTTTAGTCCTGGTTCAGTCCTTGTTTAGTCCTGGTTTAGTCCTAGTTCAGTCCAGGTTTAGTCCTGGTTCAGTCCTGGTTTAGTTTCGGTTCAGTCCTGGTTCAGTCCTGGTTTAGTTTCGGTTCAGTCCTGGTTCAGTCCTGGTTCAGTCCTGGTTCAGTCCTGGTTCAGTTCTGGTTCAGTTCTGGTTCAGTCCTGGTTTAGTCCTGGTTTAGTCCAGGTTTAATCCTGTTTAAAATCTTACCTGAGACCAGAGTTAGTCCCTGGTCTGTGTAGGACAAGACCAGTGGCTCAGATTTGGACTAGAACTGAAATACTGTAAGATGTCCACCCTCTGTAGTACTGTGTGCAGTAGTAGTAGTAGCAGCAGCAGCAGTAGTAGTAGTAGTAGTAGTAGTAGCAGCAGCAGTAGTAGTAGTAGTAGCAGCAACAGCAGTAGTAGTAGTAGTAGTAGTAGCAGCAGTAGTGGTAGTAGTAGCAGCAGCAATAGTAGTAGTAGTAGCAGCAGCAGTAGTAGTAATAGTAGCAGCAGCAGCAGTAGTAGTAGTAGTAGTAGCAGCAGTAGTAGTAGTAGTAGTAGCAGCAGTAGTAGTAGTAGTATGGCAGTAGCAGTGATAGTGACACGAGCCCAGTCACAACATAAGTATTACAGAGTGTACTGTTATTCTGTACTTGTAGTAAGGAGCAATAGTTGTAATATTATAGTTATCAGTATTGGAATACTAGTAGTAGTCTTGTAGTAGTAGTAGTAGTAGTAGTAGTAGTAGTAGTAGTAGTAGTAGTAGTAGTAGTAGTAGTAGTATTTGTAGATAGTGGAGTGTCCTTTTTTGGAGAGTGTCTGTTCTGATGTTTAAGTCTCGACTTTTTCCTTTTATGGACCAAGTGTCGTCCACCAACAGAGGAGGGTCCTGTTAGACTTGGTCTAGTTCTGGCTTAGTCCTGATTTAGTCCTGCTTTAGCCCTGGCTCAGTCCTGGTTTAGTCCTTGTTTAGTCCTGATTTAGTCCTGATTTAGCCCTGGTTCAGTCCTGGTTTAGTCCTGGTTTAGTCCTGGTTTAGTCCTAGTTTTGATGCTTTGGTTGTAAATACTTTCAGATCTGGACCAGACTTGGACTTGGTTCCTGGTCCTGGTCTCTGGTCTCTAGTTTTGGTCCTGGTCTAGTCCTGGTCTGGTCTTGACCTTGGTGCGTTCAGGGACCTGTGTGTTTTTCATTCTCAGCTGTTTAAGACTTTCAGTCAATCAACAACTGCACAGTCACCTCTGTAATACCACATTCCAGGACTAGACCAGGACCAAGACTAGATCAGGACCAAGACTAGACCAGGCCCAAGACTAGATCAGGACCAAGACTAGACCAGGACCAAGACTAGACCAGGACCAAGACTAGACCAGGACCAAGACTGGATCAGGACCAAAACTAGATCAGGACATTAACCTGTCTAACACCACAGACCAGAGAGAAGAACAGGACCAGGACTAGACCAGGACCAGGACTAGAATGGGACCGGGATTAAACCAGGACCAAGACGAGACTGGGACTGAGACCAAACCAAGACTCAAGACTAAGACCAGGTCATTACCCTTTTTAACATCACAGTCCGGACCAGGACCAGGACTGCGACTAGACCAGGACTAGGCCGGGATCAGGACTAGACCGGGACCAGGGCTAGTCCAGGACCAGGACTAAAATAAGACTGGGACTAGACTGGGACCAGGACTAGACAGGGACCGGGATTAAACCAGGACCAAGACGAGACTGGGACATTATCCTTTTTAACAGCACAGACCGGACCAGGACCAGGACTGGGACTAGACTAAAACCAGGATTAGACCAGGACCGTCGCCAGGACTAAGACATAAACCTCTGTAGCACCACAGTCCAGAGTACTAGACCAGGACCAGCACTAGACCAGGACTAGACTAGGTCCCAGACTGGAACTAAATCAGGATGAGGACCAGGACTAAACCAGGACCAGGACCAAACTAGGGTAATGTCTGCACTTACAGGATTTAGATTGAAATCTTTTATTAACTTTCTGTAATACTGTTCTAATGTGATGAAATGTCCCGCAGTGGAGCTTTAACCTTGTTCTCATGTAGTATCCTCCCCTGAAACATTGCCAGAGTTGTGTTTTGTTTCATTCACACATGTTATGTGTGAATGAAACAATTACACCTGGTGATGTCATCAGGTGGAGCTTCTCTGAGTTTTTAAAATCCTTCTCTGGTCTCAGGCTCCATCACATATAGATATTTATCTCCAATAATGAAGAATACAGGAGCTTCAACACTTCCTGGTACAGCAGTCCCTCTGCTCTCTGATTGGCTCCTCTCCTCTCTCCTGCTCTCTGATTGGCTCCTCTCCTTCCTCCTGCCCTATAAGGTGCTAAGTTCCCTGGTGCCCTGTGCTCTGATTGGCTTGTCTCCTTTGTCCTCTTCTCTGATTGGCTCCTCTGTCCTATCTTCTGATAGGTCTCTCTCTTCAGTCCTGCTCTCTGATTGGTTGCTCACTGCCCTCCTGCCCTCCAAGGCACTGTGTTCCCTGGTATTCTGCTCTTTGATTGGCTCCGCACCTGCCTCCTCCTCTCTGATTGGCTTGTCTGCTCTCTCCTCCTCTCTGATTGGCTCCTCTTTTCTCTCCTGCCCTCTGATTGGTCGCTCTCCTCTTTCCTGGTCTCTGATTGTCTTGTTTCCTCTCTCCTCCTCTCTGATTGGCTCCTCTCCTCTCTCCTTGTCTCTAATTGTCTTGTTTCCTCTGTCTTCCTCTCTGATTGTCTCTTCTTCTCTCTCCTCCTCTCTGATTGGCTGCTCTCCTCTCTCCTGCTCTCTGATTGGCTCCTCTCCTCTCTCCTGCTCTCTGATTGGCTGCTCTCCTCCCTCCTGCCCTATAAGGTGCTGTGTTCCCTGGTGCCCTGCTCTCTGATTGGCTCCTCTCCTCTCTCCTGCTCTCTGATTGGCTGCTCTCTTCCCTCCTGCCCTATAAGGTGCTGTGTTCCTTGGTGCCCATCTTTGGAGAAGTTGGACCAGACTCGGGACCGGCCCCAGACTTGGTTTTATGGACGTGAAGTTCTGAGCTTGGTCCACTCCTCTGACCTGCTCCTCGAGGTGAGTCCTCTCTTTAGCTTTAACATTCCTCACTCTGAGTACTGTGACTTTAATATCTGTTTATCATGTTTATGTAGGGACAAATGTATTTATGTATTTTCAATTTTTTTAATTATACGTGACATTTTGTTGTTTGCATTTCATTTAAAGTCTCAAACCAGTAGAAATCAGACTTTGGTGCTCGTGACTTCATCATATGTGTGTTTATAGTAGGACTGATGTATTTTTTAGACAGATCCCGTCTCACACTGAGTTGTCTGGATTTATCTGTTTATATATGTCATGTTTATATAAAACCGTGCACTGCATTTCCTCCGTCACATTGAGAGCTCAGACTTGAACACTTAAAATGCTCTTTTATTCACGTGTTATTGGATTATTTGAGTGTTCTGCCTTTATCAGTTTTACAATCCACATCATTTTACACATTTACAGATTAAACAGACTTCAAATCAGATTAAGATTAATGAGGATGTTCACTGAGTCAGAGTTGAAATGTTTCACTGGCATCTTTGGGTTTGGCGTGCTTTGGGTGTCCTTTGGGTGTCCTTTGGGTGTCCTTTGGGTGTTCTGCTCTCTCCCATCACCCAAACCTTACAAAACACATCTCCAGCTCAATCAGTTTCAGAATTTCACTGCTTTTGTTTAGAAAAAAGACTGAAACAAGATCATCACTGGACCTCTGGGCGACATACACAGGTCTGCAGTAGTAGTAGTTGTGTTAGTTGTAGTAGTAGTAGTAGTACGTGATGTTTACACCTGGGATTATCTCACCGGTGTGGATCTGGATTAGGTCCTGTTTTTAAATCTCGTTTAGTTCTTGACCAGCTCGAGTTTAGTTATATATTTCAGTTCTGGTTCAGTCCTGCGTTAGTTCTTCTCTAGTCCTGGTTTAATTATTGTCCAGTAGTAGTAGTATTAATAGCAGTAGCAGCAGTAGTAGTAGTAGTAGGAGCAGTAGTATTTGCAGTAGTAGATGTACTGATGTTGTCCATGTTTGGTAAACTATGTGAGAACTGATGGCACAGAGAAAGTACTGAAGACCCACAAATACATTTAAGATAAGTCACAGTTTATTGATCCCCCATGAGGGAAACGTGTCTCTGCATTTGTCCCGTCCTTCAGTGTCTCTGGGTTGAACCTGTCAGGAGCAGGACCCATCTCCAGATCTTGAGCTTGTCTCGGTCTGGAGTACCTCAGCGTGAGGACATGACCTGTTGTGCACGTTTTGGGTTGATGCAGGGAATCAGGAAGCCCCCAGAGACGCAGGGAGAACGTGCAAACTCCACACAGAAAGGCCTGGGAGTCGAACCACGTGCTAAAAACTCTACCTCCATGCACCGTTTTTTTACTGCATTTACAGAATATAATATCAGTTTTCTGTCCAATCAGACTTCAGAACCACGTGGGAGGGCATCTGAACTAAACTGTTTCGGGGAGGGAGGGGGGACAAACAGAATAAAAGCCATGTATTTGGTCTTGAATAATGAATTTTGAAGATAAGAGAAGCTTCGATTTCCCACAGCGGGGACATTCCACAGTTTAAAAACAGCAGAAAGTAGAAATATGTAAGTATTTGGGGGGTGGGGGTTGTTTGGACGTCCTGCTCTCTCCCATCACCCCCAAAACCTGCACAATAATCCCCCAGCGAGGTACTCCTAGCTGAAGGATCCTAGCTCTGATCTTTGTCCCGGTTCTTGCAGGTTTAACCCCTTCGGTGGATGGGACACAGGGAGGACACGGGGGACACGGGGGACACACATAGAGGGGCAGGTGGGCAGAGGGAGACAGAGGGACAGAGGGAGTAGGGGCAGAGGGGACGTTTACGGCTCAGAGGAGACGGAGATGTTTCTACAGAAAAAGAAACATCTCCAAATATGGACCTGAGCAGAACCAGAGCAGCTCCTCATGTCTGCACCCAAATAAGGAGCAGGAATGAGACACAACAGAGGGAGAGACAGAGAGAGGGGGGGAGGAGGGAGGGAGCGGGACAGGGAGGGAGAGAGAGAGGGGCGGGAGGGGGACAGGGAGGCAGAGGAGGAGGGTGAGAGCGAGAGAGGCAGGGGCACTAGGGGAGGGGGGTTAGGAGAAATAGAGAGATAAAGGGAGGGGGAGAGGGGAATAAAGAGGGAAGAAAGGATGGAGAGAGAGAGAGGAAGAGTGAATGAGCTGTGCTGGAGACCGGTCCAGACCCTGGTCCAGACCCTGGTCCAGACCCTGGTCCAGACCCTGGTCCAGACCCTGGTCCAGACCCTGGTCCAGACCCTGGTCCAGACCCTGGTCCAGAGTAAAGATGCACTGATTCAATACAGTAGCAGAAAATATCAAAATGCTTGAACTTTTATTTCAACAAAGTTGTTCTGTAATTACTTGAGGATAAATCACATCTGGATCAGTTTTGTTTTACATAAAAGTTGTTTTCAGTGTCTCTGGTATCGCTGATGTCGGGGATCAGCAGATACTTAAACCTACAGTATCGGAACTGGTCTTGGATCTGAAAAAACTGGATTCGTGCATCCCTGGTCTAGACCCTGGTCCAGTTCTCGCTCTCTCTGATCCATATATTTTCCATCTGTACATCTTTTTCCCTCAGTTGTACTGAATCTGTCTCTCTGTCTCTCTCCACAGTGATCCGGCCCTGGTGTAGTCCCAGTCCTGATCCCGTCCCGCTTTAGTCCTGGTCCCTGGTCCCAGACCCGTTTTATTCCTCCTTTAGTCCTGTTCTAGTCCCGGTTTATCCCTTTTATTGAAGATGTGTGACGAGGAGGAGAGCACGGCGCTGGTCTGCGATAATGGCTCTGGTCTGTGTAAGGCCGGATTCGCCGGAGACGACGCCCCAAGAGCCGTGTTCCCCTCCATTGTGGGACGACCCCGGCACCAGGTCAGAGACACAAAAGACCCCCTTTAGACCGGGTTTAGACCAGGTTTAGACCCAGACACCAGGTCAGAGAGACCCCTGTTTAGTCCGGGTTTAGATCTGGTTCTCACCTGGTTTCTCCTCAGGATGTGATAGTGGTTAAATCCTGTTTTAATCCTGGTTTAGTCCTGGTTCAGTCCTGGTTTAGTCCTGGTTCAGTCCTGGTTTAGTCCTGGTTTAGTCCTGGTTTAGTCCTGGTTTAGTCCTGGTTCTGACCCGGTTTCTCCTCAGGGTGTGATGGTGGTTTAGTCCTGGTTTAGTCCTGGTTTAGTCCTGGTTTAGTCCTGGTTCTGACCCTGTTTCTCCTCAGGGTGTGATGGTGGTTTAGTCCTGGTTCAGTCCTGGTTTAGTCCTGGTTTAGTCCTGGTTTAGTCCTGGTTTAGTCCTGGTTCTGACCCTGTTTCTCCTCAAGGTGTGATGGTGGTTTAGTCCTGGTTCAGTCCTGGTTTAGTCCTGGTTTAGTCCTGGTTTAGTCCTGGTTTAATCCTGGTTCTGACCCTGTTTCTCCTCAGGGTGTGATGGTGGTTTAGTCCTGGTTCAGTCCTGGTTTTTGTCCTGGTTTAGTCCTGGTTCTGACCCTGTTTCTCCTCAGGGTGTGATGGTGGTTTAGTCCTGGTTCAGTCCTGGTTTAGTCCTGGTTTAGTCCTGGTTCTGACCCTGTTTCTCCTCAGGGTGTGATGGTGGTTTAGTCCTGGTTTAGTCCTGGTTTAGTCCTGGTTTAGTCCTGGTTTAGTCCTGGTTCTGACCCTGTTTCTCCTCAGGGGTGTGATGGTGGTTTAGTCCTGGTTCAGTCCTGGTTTAGTCCTGGTTTAGTCCTGGTTCTGACCCGGTTTCTCCTCAGGGTGTGATGGTGGGCATGGGGCAGAAGGACAGTTACGTTGGAGACGAGGCTCAAAGTAAAAGAGGAATCTTGACGCTCAAATATCCCATCGAACACGGCATCATCACCAACTGGGACGACATGGAGAAGGTACAAATACTACAAATACTACTACTGCAAATACTGTTACTACTACTGCTACTAACATCATCACCAACTGCAGATACCGGAGGTGGAGTCCTACAGGTTGTGACTTGGACTTGGACCCTGTGACTTCTCTAATTAACTACGGCTGATACTTTCAGTGTTTCATTTTACAGGAAGAAATGATAATTAAGCACTTTTAAATCTTCATTGTTTGGATTATGACTGTAATGATCAGCAGCGTATCTACACTTCTGTTCCTCTACAAAGTATTGCAGTAATTATTGTACTGTGAGATTTGGATATTGTCACATACTAAATTTATTACCATGACTTTTTCAAGTAGTACAAGTTTGTTTAAAAATCATATCCATTGCAAAAGTACAAGCTGTTTGCAGTACGTCATTTTGAGGACTTGAAGCTGAAGACTAACTACAACTACTACTACAACTACTACTACTACTTATACTGAAAATACTACTAACATCATCACCAACTGGAACGACCTGGACCAGATACAAGCACCACCCCATCACCTCTGTCTCAGAGCTGTGTTGTGTTGTTTCTGTGTTGTGTTGTTTCTGTGTTGTTTTTGTGTTGTTTCTGTGTTGTGTTGTGTGTTTCAAACATCACCTCTCTCTGTCTCAGACCTGTGTTGTGTTGTTTCTGTGTTGTGTTGTTTCTGTGTTGTTTTTGTGTTGTTTCTGTGTTGTGTTGTTTCTGTGTTGTTTCTGTGTTGTGTTGTTTCTGTGTTGTTTTTGTGTTGTTTCTGTGTTGTGTTGTTTCTGTGTTGTTTCTGTGTTGTGTTGTTTCTGTGTTGTTTTTGTGTTGTTTCTGTGTTGTGTTGTTTCTGTGTTGTGTTGTTTCTGCGTTGTGTTGTTTCTGTGTTGTGTTGTTTCTGTGTTGTGTGTTTCAGACATCACCTCTCTGTGTCTCAGACCTGTGTTGTGTTGTTTCTGTGTTGTTTTTGTGTTGTTTCTGTGTTGTGTTGTTTCTGTGTTGTGTTGTTTCTGTGTTGTGTTGTTTCTGCGTTGTGTTGTTTCTGTGTTATGTTGTTTCTGTGTTGTGTGTTTCAGACATCACCTCTCTGTGTCTCAGACCTGTGTTGTGTTGTTTCTGTTGTTTCTGTGTTGTGTTGTGTGTTTCAGATATCACCTCTCTCTGTGTGTTGTGTGTTTCAGATTTGGCATCACTCGTTTTATAACGAGCTGCGCGTGGCCCCTGAGGAGCACCCCACTCTGCTGACCGAGGCACCGCTCAACCCCAAAGCCAACAGAGAGAAAATGACACAGGTAAGTACTGCAAACACAGGTGCACCCCTGTAAGTAGTGTAAAGTACCCCAAAGCCAACAGAGAGAAGAGGACACTACAAGTATAAAGTACTGTAGTACTACAACTACTGCATGTGCCCATGACAAGACGACACATGGCAAATTGACTGTGGACATGTGATTTTAAACATTTGAGTGACGTGACACCACGGCCTGTACGGCTCATGACATTTATGTCCCACTAGTCTCCATGTTCCAAACAGGAAGTGAACATCGTTACAGTCAAACACCTCTCTCCTGATGATCTGAATCAAATATGACTTTGACTGTTAGCCTCAATGAGCTTCATTTGGAGCTGAACTCTGTGGATGACACTGCCTCAGTCCTTTGAAAATATACAGACTATGACACTGAGCACACACACGCTCAGCAGAGTCATGTTTTTCTGTTTGTTTTGTTTCAGATCATGTTTGAGACCTTCAATGTTCCGGCCATGTACGTGGCCATCCAGGCGGTGCTGTCGCTTTACGCCTCTGGACGCACCACAGGTCAGAGAAGAACCGGGTTTAAACCAGGTCTAAAACTTAGTCCTCGTCTTATCCGTGGTCTCGTCTCTTTTCAGGTATCGTCCTCGACAGTGGAGATGGAGTGACCCATAATGTCCCGATCTACGAAGGCTACGCTCTCCCTCACGCCATCATGAGGCTGGACCTGGCAGGACGTGACCTGACCGACTACCTGATGAAGATCCTGACCGAGAGAGGCTACAGCTTTGTGACCACAGGTAAAGTCACCAAAACATCACTTAAACATAACGTAAACATCACCAAAACATTGAGCAGTAAAATACAATAAAAACAGAAAAACTCAGTGTGTCAGTGCAGCTCAGTCAGATCCTGTGTCAGGGCAGTGTGAGGTGAGTAACAGCCCTCAGGACAAAAGTGTCACCTCAATATCACCATACATAAGACCCAGAGAAACCTGATCCCAGCCACAGGTAAAAAATGACCAAAACAAACCCAGAGGAGACCTGATCTGGGTGAAGAGCAGGAGCCCAAGCACTGCCTCACAGCTGCTCCTAAGACTCAGGCTCCTCCCACCTCCATTACTCACATTCACACCCTTATTTTTAACAAATTTCTCCCTCAATTTTTTTTAATCAATTTTTCATTTTATGTATTTTTTCCACATTTTTCAGCATTTTTTCCTCTAAAGTTTTGTATTTTTTCCACCTTTTTCAGCATTTTTTTCCCCTAAAGTTTTGTATTTTTTTCCAATATTTTTCAGCATTTTTTCTCTAAAGTTTTGTATTTTTTCCAATATTTTTCAGCATTTTTTTCCTCTAAAGTTTTGTATTTTTTCCAATATTTTTCAGCATTTTTTCCTCTAAAGTTTTGTATTTTTTCCAATATTTTTCAGCATTTTTTTCTCTAAAGTTTTATATTTTTTCCAAAAATTTTCAGCATTTTTTTCCTCTAAAGTTTTGTATTTTTCCCCAAACTTTTCAGCATTTTTTTCTCACACTCACACAGACACAGAGACGTCTGCCCTAAACTTCAGTCCTGGTTCTGACCCAGTTTTCTCCGCTTTCTGTCCCAGCGGAGCATGAGATCAGGAGGGATGTTTCTCTGTGTTCTAATAAAGACAAATTTTGAACTTTTCATATTTTGCTGCTTTAATGAAAGACATAAACCTTTATTTTAACACTTTCAATGACGCCGAGTTGATTTTCCCCCCCAAATGAAACTTTAACTATGCAGAGGTCAAGTTATAACATTGTTCCTTCATCAAAAACACGCCTGAAGAGGTTTTAGATGTCATCCATGCATGTCTGAGTAATCTAGTGATCTCAGATAAACATGTTAAGTGTAAAATAAAAGTAAAATACCTCCTCTCTAAAGATTAACTCTGCTCTTCTGTCACAGCGGAGCGTGAAATCGTGAGGGACATTAAGGAGAAGCTGTGTTACGTGGCGTTGGACTTTGAGAACGAGATGGGCACCGCCGCCACGTCCTCGTCTTTGGAGAAAAGCTACGAACTCCCCGACGGACAGGTCATCACCATCGGCAACGAACGCTTCAGATGCCCCGAGACGCTCTTCCAGCCCTCCTTCATCGGTACGAGAGGACAACTGATACAGACGATACACGGGGAGGGCATCTGACGCACGGGAGGGCATCTGACGCACGGGGAGGGCATCTGACGCACGGGGAGGGCATCTGACGCACGGGAAGGGCATCTGACGCACGGGGAGGGCATCTGACACAGAGGAGAACATCGGGAGGGCAGTGGTAGTAGTGGTAGTAGTAGTATTTGAAGTGTATGTGGTTCTTTTCAAGTCTGGAGTCTGCAGTAGTAGTAGTATTTGAAGTATTCTTTAGGGTTGGCAGCAGTGGTAGTATTTGAAGCATATTTGAAGTATTTGTGGTACTCTGTAAGGATGGAGTCTGCAGTAGGATTTGTAGTATTAGTAGAAGTATTTGAAGTATTGTGGTATGTTTCAGGTTTGGGGTCAGCAGCAGCAGCAACAATAGTAGTAGTAGTAATGGTATTTGCAGTATTTTTCTAATATTTCTCAGGGATGGAGTCTGTAGTAGCAGTAGTATTAGTAGTATTTAACGTATTTGTTGAACTTTTCAGGGATGGAGTCTGCAGCAGTAGTAGCAGTATTTGAAGTATTCTTTAGGGCTGGCAGTTGTAGTAGTATTTGAAGCATATTTGAAGTATTTGTGGTACTCTGTAAGGATGGAGTCTGCAGTAGGATTTGCAGTATTAGTAGAAGTATTTGAAGTATTGTGGTATGTTTCAGGTATGGAGTTTGCAGCAGCAGCAGCAGTAGTAGTAGTAGTATTTTTTTTTGTATTTTAAAATTAAAAAAAAAAAAAAGTAGTAGTAGTAGTAGTAGTAGTAGTAGTAGTAGTAGTAGTAGTAGTAGTAGTAGTATTTAAAGTATTTGTGGTACTTTTCAGGGATGGAGTCCGCTGGGATCCACGAGACGACGTACAACAGCATCATGAAGTGTGACATCGACATTCGAAAAGATCTTTACGCCAACAACGTTTTGTCAGGTGGCACCACCATGTACCCGGGAATCGCCGACCGCATGCAGAAGGAGATCACCGCGTTAGCCCCCAGCACCATGAAGATAAAGGTAACATGCTAACACAGAGCTAACACAGAGCTAACACAGAGCTAACACAGAGCTAACACAGAGCTAAGACAGAGCGAAGACAGAGCGAAGACAGAGCGAAGACAGAGCGAAGACAGAGCGAAGACAGAGCGAAGACAGAGCGAAGACAGAGCGAAGACAGAGCGAAGACAGAGCGAAGACAGAGCTTAGGCAGAGCTTAGGCAGAGCTAACACAGAGCTAACACAGAGCTAACACAGAGCTAACACAGAGCTAACACAGAGCTAAGACAGAGCAAAAAGACAGAAGTACCCAGGCAGCTCAGTCAAGGTAAATGCTAGATTGGTTGAGAGAACATAAAGATGACAGGAAATGGTGTTCATTCAGTTCAAAATAGCAAAAATCTTTCCGAGGGAGCCAAAGGAGCTTGAGCAGCACTGGGCACATGGCACAGAATAAAGCTCTGATGACGTCGCTGGTTTAGTCCTGATTTATCCTGGTTCTGACCTTGTTTTGGGTCTGGTTTAGCCCTGATTTAGTCCTGGCTCTGACCCTGGTTTAGTCCTAGTTCTGAAACAGTTTTATTCTTGTCTGTTGTCACACAGATCATCTGTTCTGACTCAGTTCTCTTTTCCTCTCTCGTAGATCATCGCTCCTCCTGAGAGGAAGTACTCTGTCTGGATCGGCGGCTCCATTTTGGCATCTCTGTCCACGTTCCAGCAGATGTGGATCAGTAAACAGGAGTACGACGAGGCGGGTCCATCCATTGTCCACCGCAAATGCTTCTAAAAACTACAAAAACTACAAATCCTGCTCCACTTCCTGTCCCTGCCCCACACTTCTTGCCCCTCGCCCAATCACAGCGCAGAGCTCTGAATCGGCCGTTCCCATTGGTCTGTAACATGCACCTGAGCGTTTGAATAAAGAAAGCTCTTTGACTCTTTCTGTGTTTAATGTTTTTTATGAGAAGTTTGAAATGTCTGTGTAAACTGTCAGTCGTCCAGGTCTGATCCATAACAAAAGATGAAGTTTAAATCCATCAACTGGACAAATCGTTGAACAATTATAATGATTTGTCCAGTTGATAGATTTAAACTTCATCTTTTGCTAAGAAGTTTAAAATGTTGTTTTGAAATACACTGATCTGAAGGTTACTGAGCTGAACCAGAACAGGATTAAAGCTCCACTGTGTGATTTCACCACATTAGAACAGGGCAACAGAGAGGGAGATGTTCTACTTATGAAATGAATCTGAGGCAGAAGTGAAAATAAGGCTTTATTATTTTAGAGACAGTCTCAGTCTTTGGTTTGGATCAAGTGCTTCAATAAAACTACGACAGAAACAAAACATAAAAAACAAAATATAAAACAATATAAAGCAAGTGCAAATACATGACCCATGTTTGTCTCATAGAAGATTATTATTACAAAGATGAATATTATTATTATTAACACTATTGTGGTACCAAACAACACTGAGAGTGCAACACTGGATCACACACGTCTAAACCAGGTTTAGACCTGGTTCAAGGAGAATCTGAACTGAATCTGAACTTTTGTGGGGTTTTGGTCAGATTACAGAAGAACACATTTAAACAGGGAAGGCAAAGACTGTGGGACTGTTCAGACTGGAGGGTTGAGTCCTGGTCTAGACTTGGTCAGTCCTGGTTCTGTCCTGGATCTGTCCTGGTTCTGTCCTGGTTCTGTCCTGGTCTAGACCTGGTTCAGTTGTCTGTGGAAATCCTGGATGAGCAGGTCAAAGTCCTTCAAACTCAGGCGACAGTTAAACGGAGCCTCGAAGTCCAGGACCGCCTCCTCCTCCTCCACGGGACCTGACACATTTAAACACACAGAGGTGTTACAATCACACACAGTTTGACAGAAGTGGTAGAATATCAAAAAAATAAGGTTAACGTTAGCAAAAGACAAAGTTTACGAAAAACACTCACCTGGCTCCCTCTGCTGGTAGCGGCTCCAGTCTCCCGCCTGTCTGTGTCTAAGGTCCCGCCCTCTGCACCTGTGCTCTGGAGCCCCACCCACTGCCTCAGGTGAGCGGTCTCCGGCCCCGCCCTCTTCCTCTTGTGGGACGTGAAGAGGTGGGACTAACACACAGAGACACAGTCAGTTTTTAAACACGTGAGGACATAACAGAAAGATTATCAACCCACGTGTTAAACTGAAAAACAGCATGTGCAGTTTGTTGGCATGTTGCTCAAAATGCTCTGTTCCACCTTGTGATGTCATGAAGTGGTAGTTTTCAAGTTAACAGCTACATTTGACCTTTAGTTCCGTAGAGATTGGTAATTCCAGGTCTGAAATGATCCAAATGATTCTAGAAATGAAGGTGTATGGAGTTTAAACACACAGTGGAGCACTTCCTGTATCACCACATGATGACATCACAAGGTGGAGTGTTTTCATCCTAAATATGCAGTGTTGGTGTCTTAAACATGTGTGAATGAAACAAAACACAACTCCAGGTCTGTTTGTGATGAGGAAACAACATTATAACAGAGAAATGGCGCAATACAGGGCCTTTCATTTTCGCTTCGGACTTAAACGCGGGCTGATGGGTCACGGGAACGAAAAACGCCTGTGGCACTGGAGATTTACAGAGGCAGGTGTCACAGAGTTTATATTTTATTACTGCTGCTTTGAAAACAACATGTTATTATGTCATCTGTCCTTGTGAGTCATTTAAAATCACTATCAAATGTCTTGCTGGTGCACGAATTACAGCAGCTATCTCTCTGGTGTTACCATAGACTCTATATATAAATGGACCTAGCTAACCTGCTACCTGCTGACAGACTCGTCATTTTGGTCTTAAATTGTTCGTAGTAACCCGCTCTACATGATCCTGAGGTTTTAATTTCGCTCTTATGTTCGTAAATCAAGATATAAACATTAACAACAAACAAATCATTCGCCTTCTGTCCCCGATGTCACTCCCGCTAGCGCTAGCAACAGGTTTGACTGACAGTGTTCCTGCTAAACCAACAGTGTGAGCCAGAAGGGGCGTTACCTTCAACAGCCTTGCTCCAGATTGGCTCTTTGGCTGCTATGATACTTGTGGTTGGAATCCCAAATATGAAAATCAGGTCCAAATTCACCGCTATAACTGTTAGCCTCGATAATATCTGCACTCACTTTATAATATCTGCACTAAACTGGACACTTAATAACACCGGTCACTTTAATAAGCCATGTTTGCACTGTTTGCAAGTTCCTAGTTTGTGAACTGTGTTCACAGACTATGGCAATAAAAGTCTGATTCTGATTCTGATTCTGAAAGTTTCATTTGACTGGAGCCGAATGCCGTGGGCGACGTCACACTCACTTAGTCCATTTCTTTGTCCAGTCTATGCTTAACACACACAGCTCTAGCTCTAATATAGTTGTAATAAATATGACAGCACTTGCTAAACAAAATCTTTTGCATTTCTTCCGCTTCAAATTTTGCACATCTTGGCAAAAATACCCCCTTTTAGCATATTCTAAACAGTATCTTTTTTAGCATCTTTTTAGCATCTTCTTTAGCATCTTTTTAGCATCTTTTTTTTAGCATCTTCTTTAGCATCTTTTTAGCATTTTCTTTAGCACCTTTTTTAGCATCTTTATAATCATCTTTTTTAGCATCTTTTTTAAGCACCTTCTTTAGCATCTTCTTTAGCATGTTTTTTTAGCATCTTCTTTAGCATGTTTTTTAGCATCTTCTTTAGCATGTTTTTTAGCATCTTCTTTAGCATCTTTTTTAGCATCTTCTTTAGCATGTTTTTTAGCATCTTCTTTAGCATCTTTTTTAGGATCTTTTTAGCATCTTCTTTAGCATCTTCTTTAGCATGTTTTTTTAGCATGATTTTTAGCGTCTTTTTATCATCTTCTTTATCATCTTCTTTAGCATGTTTTTTAGCATCTTCTTTAGCAACTTTTTTAGCATCTTCTTTAGCAACTTTTTTAGCATCTTCTTTAGCATCTTTTTAGCATCTCTTCAGCAAAACTGTGTGGGGTTTTTGTTTCTCTGTTTAGCATGTTTAGCGTGTTTAGCATGTTTAGCCGTTTAGCACATGAGCAAACACTTGATAAATGAAGCCCTAAGTGTGATGTAAGACTGTACCAGGCCAATGGGAGAGCAGGAAGTGCAGAGCCTCGATGTGCTGCTTAAAGTCCACGCCCTGCGCTGATAGGCTCCTCTCTGCGGCGCCGCACTCCCATTGGTCGGTTTGAACGGCGGCGAAGAACACAGCCCCGAAGCACACGGCGAGATTCTGAGCGGACATTTTGTTTAACGAGCTGAAGCTGGACACGAGAGACAAGTGGTCCATCAGGTAAGACAGCGTCGCCTAGGAGACAAGGAAAAGGGTTAAAAATACAAACGAGCAAGAAGCGTAGAGGACAGAGGGAGAAGGAGAGGACAGAGGGAGAAGGAGAGGACAGAGGAAGAAAGAGAAGACAGAGGGAGGAGAGGACAGAGGGAGAAGGAGAGGACAGAGGGAGAAGGAGAAGACAGAGGGAGAAGGAGAGGACAGAGGGAGAAGGAGAAGACAGAGGGAGGAGAAGACAGAGGGAGAAGGAGAGGACAGAGGGAGAAGGAGAGGACAGAGGGAGAAGGAGCTGTGATGTGCTTGGAAAACATCAGATAAATATTTAAAAAGAGAGTTAAGAGATTAATAAAATAAAAAATTAAATAAAAACATGAGGTACTGATCATGACACTGCAGTACTCACCCTGTGCACCGGGGGGAGACACTGCAGCAGCTGCACCGGGTCTGCGGTCACACAGGGGTCAGAGGTCATGACCTCTTTCACTGCTTCGTACAGAGACGGTGTTATGAGCGGAGATGGCAGCTCGCGCAGGTAATCCTTCAGTACTCCTGAAAATACACATGTACAGACAGTGTGTACTACAGTCAGGTAATCCTTCAGTACTCCTGAAAATACACATGTACAGACAGTGTGTACTACAGTCAGGTAATCCTTCAGTACTCCTGAAAATACACATGTACGGACAGCGTGTACTACAGTCAGGTAATCCTTCAGTACTCCTGAAAATACACATGTACGGACAGCGTGTACTACAGTCAGGTAATCCTTCAGTACTCCTGAAAATACACATGTACGGACAGCGTGTACTACAGTCAGGTAATCCTTCAGTACTCCTGAAAATACACATGTACGGACAGCGTGTACTACAGTCAGGTAATCCTTCAGTACTCCTGAAAATACACATGTACAGACAGCGTGTACTACAGTCAGGTAATCCTTCAGTACTCCTGAAAATACACATGTACGGACAGCGTGTACTACAGTCAGGTAATCCTTCAGTACTCCTGAAAATACACATGTACGGACAGCGTGTACTACAGTCAGGTAATCCTTCAGTACTCCTGAAAATACACATGTACGGACAGCGTGTACTACAGTCAGGTAATCCTTCAGTACTCCTGAAAATACACATGTACGGACAGCGTGTACTACAGTCAGGTAATCCTTCAGTACTCCTGAAAATACACATGTACGGACAGCGTGTACTACAGTCAGGTAATCCTTCAGTACTCCTGAAAATACACATGTACGGACAGCGTGTACTACAGTCAGGTAATCCTTCAGTACTCCTGAAAATACACATGTACGGACCGCGTACTACAGTCAGGTAATCCTTCAGTACTCCTGAAAATACACATGTAGGGACTACAGTCTACAGTCAGGTAATTCTTCAGTACTTCTGTAAAATACAAGTATAAGTATATACTACAATGTACTACATTTATATTACAGGTAATCCTTTGATTCTACCGAAAATACATAACCGTGTACTACATTTATATTACAGCCTGAAATCCATGACCTTAGATTCAGAACACCTGAAGTAAACAAGTATATTTAAATCCTGCTGTGTACTACATGAGGCATATCCTCAGAGCATGTACTTTTCTGTTGGGTTGGTTTATATTGTTACCAGGTGGAATAAAACCCCATAAGAAGTGAGCCAGTTCTTGCGGTGATTGCTTTGAAAAAAAACATTACACTCTTCCAAGAAACATTTGAAATAATAAGTCACATAAAAGCTCGTCACAAGCGACATGAGCAACAGTGACAGATGTCGTCCATATTGTGCCAAGATGGCCGCCATGTCAGACACACTCACTGCTCCAAATGTGTTACTTTAGCAAAGCAAGCAGCCAATAAATGTACAGTTAACACCCAAAAATACACAAAATAAACTTTTATGTTAGTAATAAAGATATTTAAAATAACAAAACATAAGTAGCAGAAAACTAATGTTAGCAATGATTTCAGTCCTCGTCATAAATCATTTGTTTAAATCAGTTTTGACGTGAACTCACAGTTAAGTGTAGTACATGTTAGTGGCCACTTGAGAGCGCTCTACAGCTGCTCTATGTACTGAATGTAGTGAAACTTGTTGCTATAAAAATTCAAACCAACTTTATTTAATAAAAGATATAAGTAGTGTCTGTATAGATAGTGTCAAATCTAAAATCTCTGTAAAACTGAAACGTGACTTTTACTGGGGCTAAATGATTGTTATGGGAGAAGCTCAGGGTCCAGTCCCAACATGGCGGCTCAGTTCCAACATGGCGGCCGCTCTGTCGGATCCACAGACTCAGACCTGGAACAGCTTCTATGATTTTTATGACCATGATTTACTTCTTTCAGTGTCTGGCGATCACATGTTTCCTGTCGTCTGTTTTATGTTCAGAGATTCTTGCGTCTCACCCATGACAGCGTGTAGAGCTGGACACTCCGGGAGGTTTGGGTTAGGGGTGAGTGGGTGCTTCAGTTTAGGGCGTAGAGGTCAGGGGTCAGGGATCGCACCCATTACAGCTCCCACAGGTTTAGTGATGTGTTAATGCTTTGGTCTCTCAAGTGTTAGAGATTAAAATACTTCTGGTGTTTGGGTTAGTTTAGTAGGTGCAGGGGTTATGGGGTTAGGCTTAGGGGTCAGAGGTCAGGGGTCATGGCTCTTACCCGTTACAGCGTGCAGGTCGGGACACTCCTGGAGCTCCACTGAAGAACTGTCCGACTCAAAACTGTCTCTGAGCTGCTTCTTCAGAGATGACGATCCACAGAGTCTATAGACGCCCTGCACCTGAAACAAGACCAGGACTAGACCAGGACTAGACCAGGACTGAACCGGGACTGAACCGGGACTGAACCGGGACTGAACCGGGACTGAACCAGGACTAAACCAGGACTAAGACCAAGACTGAACCAGGACTAAGACCAAGACTAAACCAGGACTGAACCAGGACTAAGACCAGGACTGAATCAGGACTGAACCAGAACTAAACCAGGACTAAGACCAGGACTAAGACCAGGACTAAGACCAGGACTAAGACCAGGACTAAGACCAGGACTAAGACTATGTCTAAACCAGGACTAAACCAGGACTAAACCAAGACTAAACCAGGACTGAACCAGATCTAAACCAGGTCTAAACCTGGTCTCACCTTGAGTCCTCGGCGGTTGATCTCGGTCACAGTTTTCTGGATGATCAGAGGGACTGGTTTTTCTGAGGACTCTCTTTGGACCAGGTCTGTAAGCTCCGCCCCAAACACCTGAGCCCCGCCCACTGACAGGGAAGCTCCGACCCCGGTCTCCTCACCTGCCTGAGGAGGGGGAGCGGGGAGTGGGGGGGTGAGGTGAGAGATGTATTTCTCTTTATATCTGTATATCTCTTTATTATATTTTATTTTTGTCTTGCAGCTGATGTCATCAACATTCCCTGAGGGTGTCATGCTAACTGTAGGCACTGCACTGTCTGAGGCCTGTTACACTTTAATCTGAGCTTTATTTTAACACTATCTGACCATAAAGAATGGACTTAACTGGAACTACACAGGCATCTGAAAATATGCTGTTTAAATATATTTTGTATTTTTTGACCCATCTTTTTGCTAATATGTACATTGTGTCACCATGGTAACTGCTGAATATTCCACCATCGATATTCATGTAGATATTCATGTTGGTTTTCAGGTTGTAGAATATAATGATTCCATACTCCCACAAGGAGGAAAGAGACAGTTCTATTGATGACACTGTACTTTACAATGAAATATCCAAAAGGAAAATCCACAAATGTTGAACCTGATCATTTTCACACAAACCTGCATTTAAACAATATTCATTTTCGCTGCCTGCCTTTATCTGCACTAAATATGACCGATTAAATATGACTTTATCTGCATTAAATATAGTGTAGGATGTTGTGATGTCATTTGAAACACGGATATTTACACGTTTACCTGAAGAGACAGTCTGAGGAGCAGGGTCCCTCTGGGCTCCAGGGCCAGAGCCAGGTCCTGAGTCTGAGAACCTGAAAGAGAGCAGGACTGTGAGGGAGAGAAGAGGACCTAAAAAAGAGCAGGACTGTGAGGGAGAACAGAGGACTTGAAGTAAACCTCTGAACATAGGAGCGGAAAGAGAGAGAGTCAGAGAGAGGAAAGTGGAGGGATGACGATGTGAGGCTAATCTGGAGCCAGTTCCATATTTGCAGTTCCGATCGTGAGTATCATGGCAACCAAAGACCCAATGAGGAGAGAGGCTGTTGAAGATAACAACCCTACCCACCAGGGGGCGAGCTAATGCTAATGGGAGCGACCTCGGGGAAAGAAGGCACCTGATTGGTCTGTTATTAATGTTTGTATTTTGATTTAGAAATAAAATTGTGAAATAAAAACAGGATCATGTAAAGCAGGTTAAAAGCAACATTTTAAGATCAGAATGACCTGACAGCAGCAGGTACAGAGAGAGGCCACAGTTTTTCAATAGAAAGTGAATTGGAGCCAGAGTTGATGGAGCTGAACTGCGCTCATGCTCAGTTCCTGATTGGAAAGCGACAGCTAGTGGGATATGTGCATGTGTGTGTGCGTGTGTCCATGTATGTGTCTGTCCATGTGTGCGTTTGTGCATGTGTGTGCATGTGGGGGTGTGCATGTGTGTGTGTGGGTGTGCATGTGTGTGTGGGTGTGTGCATGTGTGTGCGTGCGTGTGTGTGCATGTGTGTGTGCATGGGTCTGCACCTCTGGGTGTGAACACTGATGCTAAAGAGGCTCCTCCTGCTCCACACAGTCTGGTCCTGGAGATGGTCTTCACCTGAGGGTCTGGATTCACTGAGGACACAGGGTTTAGACCAGGATTAGGACCAGGTTCAGACTTGAGGGTTTTATGGGATCTGAGGGTGAAAGTTCTTTCACATGAAGTGTATTTGTAAGGATTTAAAATGTACTACAAACATTTTGTATTGAAAGATACTAGTCAACATTACGTTTAAAATCTGAAAACCCCTGGTAACTGCTCCACTTCCTCAAGAGCAGGACCAAACTGATCAAAACACTGTGTTACAGAGTCAGAGTGAATAATGGAGAAGGCAAAACAACTAAGCAGCAGTTAGGAGAGGAGGAGATGATAACTGCTCACTGGTAACCAATGCATTGCTATTGCAACAAATACTAGCACTCATCTGGTAATAATGCTACATGGGAGTGTTCTACATGTATGTCTATGACGGAATGTTCAGCAGTTGTGGTGGTGGAGGGTGACACAATGTACTCTTTAGCAAACAAAGTAAAAAAAAGTTTTAAAATAGTCTGAAATTCAATGTGTTTATGGTCCTGTTTAGGAGTTTGATTTTGAACAGTCTAAATCTAACAGCTCTTCAGACAGAGAAGTCCTGCCAGTTAGCATCACCCCCCCAGGCAATTTAATAGTCCAGTGTCTCACCTGTTTATGTCTCTCACCTGTCTCTCACCTGTCTCTCACCTGTCTCTCACCTGTCTCTCACCTGTCTCTCACCTGTTATTGTCTTACCTCGGGTCAGGAGCAGGACCCGGAGCTTTTGAGCTCGCTCCAGCTGCAGGTGGAAGGCGTGGTCGAGCCGAAGAGTGGGGCCTGTCATCGTCATGGCAGCGGTGCGGGCCCTGATGACATCATCCACCTGAATCACCACAGAAACGCACCTGGACTCACCCGACCTGCAGCACACACCAACGTGACAACCCTAAAGTGTGCTGCTCAAGAGCACCTCAGCACAGAGCCAAGACTGAGCAAGCTGCATGGTTCAGTCCTGATTTAGTCCTGATTTAGTCCTGGTTCAGTCCTGGTTCAGTCCTGGTTCAGTCCTGGTTCAGTCCTGGTTTAGTCCTGGTTTAGTCCTGGTTTAGTCCTGGTTTAGTCCTGGTTCAGTCCTGTTTTAGTCCTGTTTTAGTCCTGTTTTAGTCCCGTTTTAGTCCCGGTTCAGTCCTGGTTTAGTCCTGTTAGGCCTCACCTGTGTGTGGGCAGGTCCAGTCTCTGCAGGTGCACTGTGAGCACACCCGTCAGACCGTGGGCGGGGCTGTAGACACTCGGCTCCTCCCCTTGCTGTGGTGACATCTGCTGCTGTGGCAACAGCTCCTCATCGTTACTACGGCAACCTGAAGACAACAGGAAGTCCCTAATATTCTGTCCAAGAATGTTTAAACAAAAGTTGATACATGATTGGTGTTATTGTGTTTCACATTTTCACAGACACAGAACAAGAATTTATGAGTAAAACACTTTATATATAAGAGTCAATTTAATCCAAACAATCTCAAAATACGGTTACTATAGCAACTTCAGCGCCAAAGTATCTGGGCATGCTCAGTGTGAAAAACATGACAAATCGGCCAGTGACGCTCACCTTTGCGCCCGCTGTGCTGACGTCTGATTGGACGCTTCCTGGAGGGGGAAGAGCTGTCCTGAGGGGGTGTGTCCTGAACAGTGGGGGGCGTGTCCTGGTTGCTGTTGCCTTGGCGATCGCGGCGAGACTTCAGGCTGAGTTTACGCCGCAGTTTGAGCGCCGGAGAGCGGAGTCTGTCAATCACGCGCTCGGACACGCCCCCTGGGGAGATAATAACAATAATGTCATGCCATCCTGATGCTCGGGCCGAAAAATAATAACATGACTAAAGATATCAGGGTCACATCAGGGCAGTGTGAGGCTTTAAACTAGATGCCCTCCCTCACCTGAGTGCTCCGGCGTCACTTTGGCTTCTGTTTTGTCCTCCGTGTCCTCAGTCTGCTCCTCTGTCCCCGCCCCACTGATCTTTAACCCCGCCCCTCTGCCCTCTAGCCCATCTTCGTCCTCTGGGATTGGGTTGTACCAGATAAGCCCCTCCCCTCGCTGCACAGGGGGCGGGGCGTGGGTGTGGTCAGACAGGACCCAGGCTCTGCTGCTACTCTCCAGACTCTGCAGGTACGCCCCGCGCCGCGGTGACCGGAGGACAGGACCAAGACCGGGACCAGGACTGGGACCAAGAATAGGATCCGGACTGAGACCAGAACTGGGACTAGAGCAGGACTTAGGGACACAGAGAGAGGGAGAGTCCAGACTCCGATTTAGACCAGGTCCAGCCTCATGTCCAGGTGCATTGTGGGAGCTGGTTGCAAGTGCTGTGCTCTGATTGGTGCAGGGCAGTGTCAGGTGGAGGTGGGGGGGTGAGGTGGGTGTAGCTGCAGGAGGAACGTCTGTAAAACAAATAAACAAAAACCAAAAAAACATTTGTCAAACCTTTCCGTCCCGGTTAAAGCCACATTCTGGAGTTTTATGGAGAAAATGTCTGAAACTGGATTCCTCTGATTGGTTCTTCTGCCTGTCAGTCATCATGAGGTGAACAGGGGGGTGGGACAGTGTGAGTCTGAGGATTTGAACATTTTGGTTTAGATGTTTGTGGGAAACTGTTGTGAAGTGTGTTTGAGTTACTGTGAAAAGTGCGACATAAAAACAATGTATTATTTTGATTTTTATTATTAAACACAGACTTTATGTAAAATCTAAACAGAACAGTATTTTATTCCTCCAGCTGTTTGTCTTTAAGTGAAAAGTCTCTCAGAATATGGAGAAGTCTTAGGTGTTTTAATCTTGAGCTTTTTTTTTTTTATCAGAGTCCACCTGAGTCCAGACCTGAGTCCAGACCTGAGTCCAGACCTGAGTCCAGACCTGAGTCCAGACTTGAGTCCAGACTTGAGTCCAGTCCTGAGTCCAGACCTGAGTCCAGTCCTGAGTCCAGTCCTAAGTCCAGTCCTAAGTCCAGTCCTGAGACCTTGTCCAGACCTTGTCTTTGTCCCTGGTCTCAGTCTAATCCTCCACAGATAAACTCTCACATATTTCTACAGTAAACACAGACCATCAACGTGCACGCTCCTCACGTGCACTCTCCTCACATGCACTCTCCTCATGCACTGTCCACCGCTGCTGTGCACCATTCATGAGATCAAATCAGGACTGAACCAGGACTAAATCAGGACTAAACCAGGACTACATCAGGACTAAACCAGGACTAAACCGGGACTGAACCAGGACTAAACCGGGACTGAACAAGGACAAAACCGAGACAGAGCCAGGACTGAACAAGGACTGAACCAGGACTAAACCAGGACAGAACAAGGACTGAACCAGGACTAAATCAGGACTAAACCAGGACTACATCAGGACTAAACCATGACTGAACCAGGACTGAACCAGAACTGATCCAGGACTGCTGCTGTAGAGGGGGTGAGGGGTGAGGTTGGTCCAGAGGGAGACACAGAACAGAGACACTACTGAGAAATGTGCACATGCACTCTCTCTCTCTCTCTCACACACACACACACACACACACACACACACACACACACACACACCCCACACACACACACATACACACACACTCATAAACACACACACAGGGAGGAGGTGGGGTGGCGGCAACACTGGCACCATTCATTAAACACAAACTTATTCATTCATTCACTCATACCAAACTGGGACTAAACCAGGACTAAACCATGCAGGACTAAAGCAGGACTGAACCAGGTCTAAACCAGGACTTAAGTAGGTCATGGCCATTGGGGATTTTGGAGTAAATTGTGTAATAGTGTATTTCCTGTCATTACTGTGTGAGGAGCATGAGGTGCATGTGAGGAGTGTGCACGGGAAGAGTGTGCATGTGAGGAGTGTGCATGTTTCCTGTGTGTCTTATCTCTCTGTGTATGATCCTCTGTCACCATAAGGTCCTTGGGTTTGAATCCAGAGGTTGGCTGGTTCTGGGTCAGTCAGTCTTTAAAAACTAGGTTTAGTCCTAGTTTAGTCTTGGTCCAGTCTTGGTCCAGTCTTGGTTCAGTCCTGGTTCCATCCTGGTTTCTTCTCTGGTTTAGTCCTGATCCAGTCCTGGCTCAGTCCTAGTTCAGTCCTGATTATGTCCTGGTTCTGTCCTGGTTCTGTCCTGGTTTAGTCCTGGTTTAGTCCTGGTTCATTCCAGGTTTCGTCCTGTTTAGTCCTGGTTTAGTCCTGGTTTAGACCTGGTTTAGTCCTGGTTTAGTCCTGGTTTAGTCCTGGTTCAGTCCTGGTTCAGTCCTGATTAAGTCCTGGTTTAGTCCTGGTTCAGTCCAGGTTTCGTCCTGTTTAGTCCTGGTTTAGTCCTGGTTCTGTCCTGGCTTAGTCCCGGTTCAGTCCCGGTTCAGTCCCGGTTCAGTCCTGGTCCTGGTCTTACCTTTGGCTTTTGGTCCAGATTTGGTCCTGAATCTTGACAGGGTTCTCTTCAGCAGCGGTTCTGCCATAACTCCATGAGAACGACACGCAAACTCAACTCCACAGAACTGTAAAAATACGTCAAAAATCAAGATAAAACTTCACTAAACTCAAATTCAAAATACAAAATATGACCCTGGACCTCCTCAGACCTCCTTAAACTCGGGTATCTCACTCTGTCTCTGTCTCTGCTCTCTGTGTCTCTGAGTCTGTGAGAGTCTCTGAACAGGAAACAAATTCTTCACATTCTTCACTCCCTCCTCTGAGCAAAGCACTCTGGGAAATGTAGGCAGCTCAGACCACACAGACTGGAACTGTTTAAGGCATTGGTCCTTAAACATCTCACACCAAGTATCACAAAAGGAAAGATTTGGCTCCACGAGTACCACCAGATTTAAACCAGGAGTTTAACAGGACTATTCTAGGTCTAAGCCAGGTCTAAACCAGGTCTAAACCAACTCTAAACAAACTCTAAACCAGGACTATAACGGGACTATTCCAGGTCTAATCTAGGACTAAACCAGGTCTATAACAGGGCTATTCCAGGTCTAATCTAGGACTAAACCAGGTCTATAACAGGGCTATTCCAGGTCTAATCTAGGACTAAACCAGGTCTATAACGGTACTATTCCAGGTCTAACCTAGGACTAAACCATGTCTATAACAGGACTATTCTAGGTCTAACCTAGGACTAAACCATGTCTATAACAGGACTATTCCAGGTCTAACCTAGGACTAAACCAGGTCTATAACAGGACTATTCCAGGTCTAACCTAGGACTAAACCAGGTCTATAACAGGACTATTCCAGGTCTAACCTAGGACTAAACCAGGTCTATAACAGGACTATTCCAGGTCTAACCTAGGACTAAACCAGGTCTATAACAGGACTATTCCAGGTCTAACCTAGGACTAAACCAGATCTATAACAGGACTATTCCAGGTCTAACCTAGGACTAAACCAGGTCTATAACAGGACTATTCCAGGCGACCTAACCCACTGAGCTAAACCCACAAACTGAAGAGCTCCAAGTCCCACTTGAAGGAGCTGGAACACAATTTGAGAAACACTTTAAGGGAATAAGCAACGCGTGGCAGAGTGGTTAGCCCTCCTGCCCCACAGCTGGAGGGTCTGAGGTTAAGTTCCTGGGTTTATTTCATGTTCGATGTTCTTTAGGTTCTCCTCTGGACCAGGACTCATGTGGGACAAATGGTGTTGTGTTTCAGATGACATCACAACGCTCTATTACTATTTTAGGTAGATATTATAGATTTGCAGTAACATCACGCTGGGGGTTCTTCCCGAATGTCTATGGCAGAATGTTCATCAGTTACCATGGAGACAGTGCTTTTAAGATAAACTGAAAAAATAAAAGATTTAAAAAGCACAGAAGTTTAGAAGTGTAATTTTAGACAAAAAGATGAGAGTGACTAACTGTTGGCTAATGCTAGCTAGCTTGTGACTGTAATGTTATTTGAGGGGGACTTGTTTAACAGCACAAATAATCTCTGCCTGTTGTAGTTCAGCTAAATCAATTCTTCTGATTGTGTTAAAATAAAACTCAGATTAAAGTCTAATTTGAGTAACAGAGCTTCCGACAGAGCAGTGCCTCCGGTTAGCATCACACCCCTAGGGGATTTTGATGGCATCAGCTGCAAAGTATTAAAAGTTTGTAAACAAAACCATTTTGAATTCTGCCACTGGAGGCAAAAGTAAAATGGATCATTATGTGATTTCAATGAAGAAACTGGAATAATCACAGAAAACTACTACTACTACTGCAAATACTACTGCCACTCCTAGTACTATTACCACTACTAATACTACTACTGCCACAGAAAATACTGCTACTGGTATATCAAGAAAAGAGAAAGGTACAGAATATACTACTACTGCTACTGCTACTCCAAATACTACTACTACTACTACTACTACTACTGCAAACAATGCTACTACTATGCTACTATTATATAAAAAAGAGCAAGGAACCAAATATAAAACAAATACCACTTTTACTACTACTACAAATAATATGACTACTACTAGAACAGAAGCAAGGTACTGTCAGTAATTCTAAACATAGTACTCGAGCAAACTACTAAAAATACTACTACTGCAAACACCAGTTATGAGTAGAGACATCTGACCCTATCTGGGAGTTCTGAAAAACACAAATTGAGAAACTAAAAAAACAAATAAAATAAATAATAATAATAATAATAATAATAATAATAATAATAATAATAATAATAAATATTTAAATTCTTATATTTCACATATTTATTACAATTCCCATGTTTTTATTACATTTATCTCATGAATAAATCTCTTCTGCTGCTCATTTTCAAGTGTGACATGTAATACCTTTATTGTCCACCAGAGCGCACCCTTTTAAAACCAGTGAGTGCAGTTCCACCAGATGTCCACCAGACGGCGCTCTGCTGCAGTGCCGCGCTGGGCCTGAGGGGGCGCCCTGCTGTGAGTCAGAGCACAGGTGCATTCTGGGAGACAGAGGAGGAGGCAGAAGGATGCTGCTGTCACTCTGCTGCCTCGTCTCCTTTCCTCCATCCTCGCCTCCTGTGCCCTAGCTCCTACCCCCTCCCTCCTACCCCTTCATCTCCTACCCCCTCATCTCCTACTTCCTAGCTCCTATCTCTTAGCTCCTCGTTTCCTCGTCTCCTAGCTCCTTGTTTCCTTTCCTCACTGCAGAGGAGCAGCTCAGAGGCTAACACACGAGCTAACTCTGAGCCCATTCATTTCTATGTGAGTCTGTGTGTGTCTGTGTTAGTGCATATACATATTTATATATATTTATACTGCACCGAGGACAATCTAAAGAACATCTAAGGAACATCTGAAGAACCCGAGGAACATGCAGGAGCCCAGGGTCCACCACACGCTGTGAGTACTGCCTCAACTTCAGTCTGATCCCAAATGCAGTAACTTTACTCTGCTGCTCTCAGAGTACTGCTCATGTGTACCGTGAGCCTATATGACTGTACTCTTCATGTGTACTCTGTACTACTGCTCATATGTACTCTATACTACTGGAATCCTCATGTGTACTGTGAGCCTATACTATTATGCTCTTCATGTGTACTCTACACTGCTGCTTGTCTGTACTCTATACGACTGTACTCTTCATGTGTACTCTACACTACTGCTCATATGTACTCTATACTACTGGAGTCCTCATGTGTACTGTGAGCCTATACTACAGTACTCTTCATGTGTACTCCATACTACTGTACTCCTAATGTGTATTGTGAGCCTATATCACAGTAATCCTCATGTGTATTCTGTACTACTGTACTCATGTGTACTGTGAGCCTATACTACAGTACTCCTCATGTGTACTCTAAACTACACTACTGCTCCTATGTACTCTATACTACAGTACTCCTCATGTGTACTCTAAACTACACTACTGCTCGTATATACGCTATACTACAGTACTCCTCATGTGTACTCTAAACTACACTACTGCTCGTATGTACTCTATGCTACAATACTACTCATGTGTACTTTACTTTATAGTAAAGTCCTGGTTTAGTCTTGGTTCAGACCTTGTTTAGACCTGGTTCAGTCCTGAATTAGACCTGTTTTAGTCCTGGTTCAGTCCTGGTTCAATCCTGGTTTAGTTCTGGTTTAGACTTGGTTTAGTCCTGGTTTAGTCCTGGTTTAGTCCTGTTTTTTTTCTCTCTTGCAGAAAGTCGAGTCCCGTCTCAGGGGGCGGGGCTGTGTTTGATTGACAGCTGTCACATCAGGATCATGGCCAAAAAAGGCAATGGGGGGCGGGGCAAAACCGACACCATGGCGACACTGCAGGCGGCCAATGAGGAGCTGCGGTCTAAGCTGACGGAGATTCAAATCGAGCTCCAGCAAGAAAAGAGCAAGGTACTAAATATACTATTACCACTACATATACTATTACTACTACATTAAGAAAAGAGCAAGGTACGAAATATACTATTACTACTACTGCAAATACTACTGCCACTCCCAGTGCTATTACTACTGCTAATACTACTACTGCAAATGCTACTACTACTATATCAAGAATAGAGCAAGGTACAGAATATACTAAGACTACTTACAGTACAACTACTACAGCAAATACTACTACTGCTATATCAAGAAAAGAGGTACAGAATATACTGCACATACTTATACTACAAACAACACTACTACTACTGCTACTACTGTGTTTCAATAACTGTTCCTCCATTAAAAAGTTTGGACGCCCCTGACCCTAATCTGTTAAATGGTACCACAGGGATCAGTCTTGGGTTCACTTCTTTTTGTTCCAGATGTGAATAGTTAGTCTTATATTGTAACATTTTTCATAAAGTTAATAGTGAAAAGGTGAAAATAGACTCAATTTAAGATTTATTTTTCACGAAAACTTTTAAAAAGCTACACCACGGAAAAAACCCCATCAGATCTATTGAAATATTATAAACATGTTTTAAAGACGAACGTAAAAATGAACAAAATTATCAAGTGAGATCTGGGCTCAGTGTGTCATGTCTCATTGTGATAGTAGTAGTAGTAGTATTTTCACAGTAGTAGTATTAACAGTACTTTGTGTGTGTACAGGTGAGCAGGCTAGAGCGTGAAAAGGCCCAGGAGCTTAAAGCGGAGCATCACCGTTCCACCGCCGCCATCACAGCGCTCAGGTCCAAACTCCACGAGGAGAAGATGCGTGAGGTGGGCGGAGTCAGGGAGCAGTTACTACGGCAACACGAGATGGAGCTGATGAGGGTCATCAAAATAAAAGACCAAGAGATACACCGACTCAACGCTCTGGTGTCCAGTCTACAACAGGGATCTACGGACAAGGTACTACTATGACTACTACGACTACTACTACTACTACTACTACTACTACTACTACTACTACTAAAGGACCAAGGAAATAGACGTGCTGGTTTATAACTGGTTTATAACTGGTTTAGCCCTGGTTTAGCCCTGGTTAAGTCCTGGTTGAGACCTGGTTGAGTCCTGATTGAGACCTGGTTGAGACCTGCTTTAGTCCTGCTTTAGTCCTGGTTTAGTCCTGGTTGAGACCTGGTTGAGACCTGGTTTAGTCCTGCTTTAGTCCTGCTTTAGTCCTGCTTTAGTCCTGCTTTAGTCCTGCTTTAGTCCTGGTTGAGACCTGGTTGAGACCTGGTTTAGTCCTGCTTTAGTCCTGCTTTAGTCCTGGTTTAGTCCTGGTTCAGTCCTGGTTCCAACCCGGTTCCTCTCCCCCTCAGGTCCGCTCCTCCCTCCTCTCGGACCTGGAGGAGGCTCGGCGTTCCTGGGAGCTGGAGCGTTCCCGTCTGCAGCAGGAGGTGCTGGAGTTGCGCGGTTCCAAGAGGAGCACCGAGGAGGCGCTGAATTCTGCCCAACAGAACGTCCAAGCCCGGTCCAACGAGCTGCGCAACGCCCACTACAAACACCAGGAGGAGCTACAGAGGAGCCGGAGGGAGAGCGAGAGGGAGATACGACGACTGGTGAGAGAGGAGGAGGGAGGGCATCTGGAGTAATGAGGAGGGACAGTGAGATATGACGACTGGTGCGAGAGGGACAGGGCAGGGCATCTGTAGTACTGAGGAGGAAGAGAGAGAGAAGTCTTTCTTGTACTTTCATATCCTCTGTCAGTATGTAGTATATAAATCCTTGCGTGTTGTATGTTTCAGATGGAGGAGATCAGACTGAAGGACCGGGCCGTCTCAGTCCTGGACAAAGCTCTGGGTCTTCAGGCCGGACACGCTCACAGACTACAGCTCCAGACTCAAGCGGCCGAGCAGCAAATCGCTGCGCTCCGAGACGCACAGAGGGCGGGGCCAGGGCCAGGACAGGCCAATCAGAGTGTAAGACATGCACAGAGGGTGGGGTTTAGAGATTACAAAGGTGGAGAGTTTGGGGCAAAGAACAGACCCTTGAGGGACTCCACAGGTCACATATGGGCAGGTGGAGCGACAGGTGGAGGATAAAGGAGAGATACATGCAATGGTGTCAAGTCTACAGTCCTCTCAGACCTGGAGGAGGCTCATTGGTCCTGTTTTAGTCCTGTTTTAGTTCTAGTTTAGTTCTAGTTTAGAACTGGTTTAAAACTGGTTAAGTCCTGATTAAATCCTGTTTTAGTCCTGGTTTAGAACTGGCTATGTCCTGATTTAGTCCTGTTTTAGTCCTGTTTAGTCCAGGTTTAGTCCAGGTTTAGTCCTGTTTTAGTCCAGGTTTAGTCCTGTTTTAGTCCAGGTTTAGTCCAGGTTTAGTCCAGGTTTAGTTAAGGTTTAGTCCAGGTTTAGTCCAGGTTTAGTCCTGTTTTAGTTCAGGTTTAGTCCTGTTTTAGTCCAGGTTTAGTCATGTTTTAGTCCAGGTTTAGTTCTGTTTTAGTCCAGGTTTAGTCCAGGTTTAGTCCTGTTTTAGTCCAGGTTTAGTCCAGGTTTAGTTAAGGTTTAGTCCAGGTTTAGTCCAGGTTTAGTCCTGTTTTAGTTCAGGTTTAGTCCTGTTTTAGTCCAGGTTTAGTCCTGGTTTAGTCATGTTTTAGTCCAGGTTTAGTCCTGTTTTAGTCCTGGTTTAGTCCAGGTTTAGTCTTGTTTTAGTCCTGTTTTAGTCCTGTTTTAGTCCAGGTTTAGTCCTGTTTTAGTACTGTTTTAGTCCTGATTTAGTCCTGTTTTAGTCCAGGTTTAGTCCAGGTTTAGTCCTGTTTTAGTTCAGGTTTAGTCCTGTTTTAGTTCAGGTTTAGTCCTGTTTTAGTCCTGTTTTAGTCCTGTTTTAGTCCTGATTTAGTCCTGTTTTAGTCCTGTTTTAGTACTGTTTTAGTCCTGATTTAGTCCTGTTTTAGTCCAGGTTTAGTCCAGGTTTAGTCCTGTTTTAGTTCAGGTTTAGTCCTGTTTTAGTCCAGGTTTAGTCCTGTTTTAGTCCTGGTTTAGTCCAGGTTTAGTCTTGTTTTAGTCCTGTTTTAGTCCTGTTTTAGTCCTGTTTTAGTCTTGTTTTAGTCCTGTTTTAGTCCAGGTTTAGCCCAGGTTTAGTCCAGGTTTAGTCCTGTTTGATCTACTCTTGGTCCTTGGTTTGGTGCAGGTTCTGTCTCAGGATAGGTGAATGATGTTGTGGGGGTTGAACAGTAAAACATATTTCACACAGTGGGAGCGTGGAAAGGACCAAACTGCTTTTATCTCAGATGCAAGAGGACGTGTTTTTTTCATTAATATTTAATTTTATATTTTGACCTTCAGATTCCCGAGGACAGAGACCTTCGGCGTTTTCAGCTGAAAATCGCAGAGCTGAGTTCAGTCGTTAGGAAACTGGAGGATCGTAACGCACTTCTGTCGGAGGAACGCAACGAACTGGTAACATCTGGAACTATTAACTATATATATGTGTATTATAAAATCACCAATACACACACAATGTTTGTACATCACTCACACAAACACTGAGGGAACACAATGAACTGGAACGTCTGGAACGCTGCCCAACATCATCTGGACAAAGACTGTACACATACAAACAAGACAATACACAAACATGAAGTACTCTGAAACTCTAACATCATATATGCACTTATATACTACACATACTCACATTTATAGAAACACAACAAACTGGTAACATCTGGAACTCTATACATGTTTATAACAACACAACTTATACACATGACACATACATTTACGACGAGCTGTAAGTTAAAGTATAACCAGACCCTAAACATGTAGTAACATCATTTTTACAGTTATATAGTACACATAAACATCATATATACACAGTTATATAGTACACATAAACATCATATATACACAGTTATATAATACACATAAACATCATATATACACAGTTATATAGTACACATAAACATCATATATACACAGTTATATAGTACACATAAACATCATATATACACAGTTATATAGTACACATAAACATCATATATACACAGTTATATAGTACACATAAACATCATATATACACAGTTATATAGTACACATAAACATCATATATACACAGTTATATAGTACACATAAATACATTTAGGGGAGAAATGAACTGTAACTTATCGTCTTCTACAAATATGTTTCTTACAGCCTCTGCAAACATCTGCTATATCTTTATTGTGGACATGTTTTTTTTTTGTATATTTCTCTGTTACAGTTAAAAGACAGAGTGTCAGTGTGTGCTGCTTTTACATATTTATTATATATTTGATCATATATATTTCTGTGTTGTAGCTGAAGCGTCTCAGAGACACAAAGTCTCAGTTTCTTCTGTTCTGGCTGGTTTTATACGTTGTTTATTTATTTAACCATATGTTTCTGTTATAGTTAAAGCGTTTAAGAGACACAGAGTCACAGTTTCTTCCGGTTCTGGACAAAAACAAACGTCTAAGTAAAAAGAACGAGGAGCTGGCTCTGAGCGTCCGTCGCCTCGGCAACAAGCTGCGCTTTGTGACGCAGGAAAACATGGAAATACAATCTATGGTGAGAATACTACTGTTAAACTACTACTATTACTACCATTACTACCACTACTACCACTACTACCACTTCTACCACCACCACCACCACCACTACCACTACCACTACCACTACCACTACTACTACACTGAGGAATAATCATATGTTGTTCTTGTTTAGAAGAACACGTGTTTAGAACAAGACATGCTCTTATAAAATCATGTTGTTCTAAACACATGAAGATGTGTCTAAATATGTGTTTAGAATAACACATGTTGTTTTAAACACGTGTTACTCTAAACATTATTCTACTAAACCTGTTATTCTAAACACGTGTTTAGAAACATGTTTAGACACATGTCTTCGTGTGTTTAATGTGTGTTTAGAACAACACATGTTGTTTTAAACACACGTCCTAAACACATGTTGTTCTAAACACATGTTGTTTTAAACACATGTTGTTCTAAATGTGTTGTGTTGTTCTTGTTATACTATTGTCAGAGGAGACCATCGTCTCTGAACGACCTGGACCGCTCCCACTGCTCTGGTTTCCATGGTTATACCGTGGATGAGAGGGAGATGGAGTTTCTACGGTTACAGGTGATGGAGCAGCAGAACATCATCGATGACCTCAGCAAGGTAACACCTGTCCCCCCACACCATGTACAACTGTACTGTGTAAAGACGAGGACTAAGGGGTGATGTCACCCATAGTGTTCGGCTGGAAGTCTGACCGGTTGCTATCATAGCAACCAAACAGCCAATCTGAAGCAAAGCTGTGGAGGGTAACGCTCCCTGCGTTGCTAACGCTAGCGGGAGCAACCTCAGGGAAAGAAGGCAGCTGATTTTATTTAATGTTCATATCTTGAGTTACGGACACAACAGTGAAATAAAAACACCAGGATGTAGAGCGAGTTAATACAAACATTGTAAGACTCAGATGACGAGCCTCAGTACAGCGTTTACAGAAAGAGGGGCCACAGTTTTCTAATGTTACACACACAAAGAGTTTAATCTTTTCAAATGTAGTTATGGGCAGTAGAAAACCAATCCTGCGCTAACCCTGTGACCTCTGACCTCTGATCCCAGGCCCTGGAGACGGCCGGCTACGTCAAGAACGTGATCGTGAGTATGACTTTATAATGAAGCAGCAACACCTGACATCTGTAGAGCCAAACCTTCACACGAACAAAAGAGCAGAGCTAAAGTGTGAAAGTGTGGACACGTGTCTCATATAAGTCTCCCACAGAGTCACACCTGCTCCGTCTGAAATCATCCAGTTTGAAATCATCTAATCTGAAATCATGACATCATCATCGTTACATCATGTCACACAATATTCTGTCTCTAAGAATAAACTCTGTCAAACTTTGATATGAATATATTTATGATGAGACACACACTTGACTACAGACGCAGAACACGGGATAAACATGCTTAAAACTGTTAAATGGGCAGTGACATCCTCTTCTAACTCTGACCCCTGACCTCTGACCCCTAACCCTCCTCTGTGTCCTGCAGGAGAGAGACCTGCTCTTGAGACACAGACGCCAGGACTCACTGAAGAGGAGAAGAACCTTCAGAGCCTGTAGAGTAAGACCAGGACTAGACCGGGACTAAACCAGGACTAGACTGGGACTAAACCAGGACTAGACTGGGACTAAACCAGGAGAAGACCAGGACTAAACCAGGAGTAGACCGGGACTAAACCAGGAGTAGACCGGGACTAAACCAGGAGTAGACCGGGACTAAACCAGGACTAAACCAGGACTACACCAGGACTACACCAGGACTAAACAGGACTAAACCAGGACTAAACCAGGACTAAATCAGGACTAAACCAGGACTAAACCAGGATTAAACCAGGACTAAACCAGGATTAAACCAGGACTGGACCAGAACTAGATCAGGACTACACCAGAACTAAATCAGAACTAAACCAGGACTGAACCATGACTGGACAAGGACTGGACCAGGACTAAACCAGGACTAAACTAGAACTAGATCAGGACTAAACCAGAATTAAATCAGGACAAAACCAGGATTAAACCAGGACTGGACCAGAACTAGATCAGGACTACACCAGAACTAAATCAGAACTAAACCAGGACTGAACCATGACTGGACAAGGACTGGACCAGGACTAAACCAGGACTAAACTAGAACTAGATCAGGACTAAACCAGAATTAAATCAGGACAAAACCAGGTCTAAACTAGTACTAAATCAGGGGTAAAACTAAAACTAAACCAGGACTAAACCAGGACTGAATCAGTACTAAATCAGGACTAAACTCTCATTTTTTTTACTGTTTCAGGTTATCGAGACGTTTTTTGGTTATGATGAAGAGGCTTCGTTCGACTCAGATGGATCGACTCCTTCGATCCACACAGACCGGACCCCAGACCAGGAGCCGGACTCAGAGGTACTGGACCAGAACCGTCAGATCCTCTCACAGACTGTGTAAAAAAGTGGCTAGTGGGTTTACTGCGTCCAGAAATATATAGTCTGTAGATCTCAAAGGACTCAAAGCTCAAAGTGGACTTGGACAAACCCTGATCCTGCTGCTGACCCGGAACTAGTCCTGTCAGTCATCTCCTCTCTGTCCTCTGATTGGTTCTTATTGCTGCCCTGTCTGTGATTGGCTCAGGTGCGTGAGGAGGCGGAGCTCAGGTATCGTCAGTTGAATCAGGAGTACCAGGCTCTACAGAGGGCATATGCACTCCTGTCTCAGACCTGCGGAGGGCGTTATGACCCAGAGACTGAGATCAAGGTAAGTGATCACCTTCGACATAACCCTAACCCTGTATTTATGTATTTATGTTTTTATATCCCCCTCCCCGAACCGCCACCTTAACGTGGTGGAGGGGTTTGAGCACCCGAATGATCCTGGGAGGTATGTTGTCGGGGGCTTCATGCACCTGGTAGGGTCACCCATGGCAAACAGGTCCTGGGAGACGGGTCTGACTAAGAGCGGTTCAGAAGCCCATGAAGAAAACCGGGGCCCCACCCTGGAGCTAGGCCTAGGGTGGGTGCTCGCTAGCGAGCGTCTGGTGGCCGGGCCTTTCCCCATGGGGCCCGGCCGGGCCCAGCCCGAAGGAACAACGTGGGGCCGTCCTCCCGTGGACCCACCACCTGTGAGAGGAGCCATGAGGGGCGGGTGCAGAGAGATCTGGGTGGCAGTCGAAGGCGGAGACCTCGACGACCGGATCTCCGGACATGGAGACTAGCTCTGGGGACATGGAATGTCACCTCGCTGGGGGGGAAGGAGCCTAAGCTTGTGCGGAGGTTGAGCGTTACCGGCTAGATATAGTCGGCCTCACCTCCACGCACAGCTTGGGCTCTGGAACCCAACTTCTTGAGAGGGGTTGGACTCTCCATTTCTCTGGCGTTGCCCGCGAGAGGGTCGCGTCCCTGCGCCTTCGGGTCGGGGACAGGTCTCTCACTGTTGTGTCGGCCTACGGGCCAAACAGCAGTGTGGAGTACCTGGCCTTCTTGGAGTCCCTGGGAGGGGTACTAGACAGTGCACCAACCGGGGACTCCGTTGTTCTCCTGGGGGACTTCAATGCCCATGTGGGTAATGACAGTGACATTTGGAGGGGCATGATTGGGAGGAACAGACTCCCTGATCTGAACCCGAGCGGTGTTTTGTTATTGGACTTCTGTGCTAGTCACAGTTTGTCCATAACAAACACCATGTTCGAGCACAAGGGTGTCCATCGGTGCACGTGGCACCAGGACACTCTAGGTCGGAGGTCGATGATCGACTTTGTTGTCGTGTCATCTGACCTCCGACTGCGTGTCTTGGACACTCAGGTGAAGAGAGGGGCTGAGCTGTCAACTGATCACCACCTGGTGGTGAGTTGGATCCGCTGGCGGAGGAGGAAGCCGGACAGACCTGGCAGGCCCAAGCGCATCGTGAGGGTCTGCTGGGAACGTCTGGCGGAGCCCTCTGTCAGAGGGGTCTTCAACTCCCACCTCCGGGAGAGCTTCTCCCTGATCCCGGGGGAGGCTGGGGACATGGACTCTGAGTGGGCCATGTTCTCCACCTCTATTGCCAATGCGGCTACTCGTAGTTGTGGTCGTAAGGTCTGCGGTGCTTGTCGCGGCAGCAATCCCCGAACCCGGTGGTGGACACCGGAAGTAAGGGATGCCGTCAAGCTGAAGAAGGAGTCCTATCGAGCCTTGTTGGCTCATGGGACTCCTGAGGCAGCTGATGAGTACCAGTGGGCCAAGTGTGCCGCGGCTCGTGCAGTCATAGAGGCAAAAACTCGGGGTTGGGAGGAGTTCGGGGAGGCCATGGAGGAGGACTATCGGACGGCCTCAAAGAGATTCTGGCAAACTGTCCGACGCCTCAGGAGGGGGAAGCAATGCTTCACCAACACTGTTTACAGTGCGGGTGGAGAGCTGCTGACCTCGACTGGGGATGTTGTTGGGCGGTGGAAGGAATACTTTGAGGATCTCCTCAATCCCACTGTCACTTCTTCCGAGGAGGAAGCAGAAACTGGGGAGGCGGACTCGTCCATCACCCTGGCTGAAGTCACTGAGGTGGTTGGCAAGCTCCTCGGTGGCAAGGCTGGATGAGATCCGTCCTGAATACCTCAAGTCTCTGGATGTTGTGGGGCTGTCTTGGCTGACACGTCTCTGCAACATTGCGTAGCGGGACAGTACCTGTGGAATGGCAGACCAGGATGGTGGTCCCTCTGTATAAGAAGGGGGACCGGAGGGTGTGTTCCAATTACAGGGGAATCACACTCCTCAGCCTTCCCGGTAAGGTCTATTCCAGGGTACTGGAGAGGAGAATCCGACCGATAGTCGAACCTCAGATTCAGGAGGAGCAGTGTGGTTTTCGTCCTGGTCGTGGAACACTGGACCAGCTATACTCTCCATCGGGTCCTCGAGGGTTCATGGGAGTTTGCCCAACCAGTCCACATGTGTTTTGTGGATCTGGAGAAGGCATTCGACCGTGTCCCTCATGGTGTCCTTTGGGAGGTGCTCTGGGAGTATGGGATCCGGGGCTCTTTGCTAAGGGCTGTCTGGTCCCTGTATGACTGGAGCAGGAGCTGTGTTCATTGCCGGCAGTAAGTCAGACCTGTTCCCGGTGCATGTCGGACTCCGCCAGGGCTGCCCTTTGTCACTGGTTCTGTTCATTATATTTATGGACAGAATTTCTAGGTGCAGCCAGGGGCCGAAGGGGGTCTGGTTTGGGAACCACAAGATTTCATCTCTGCTGTTTGCGGATGATGTTGTCCTGATGGCTTCTTCGAGCCAGGACCTGCAGCAGGCACTGGGGCGGTTTGCAGCCGAGTGTGAAGCAGCTGGGATGAGAATCAGCTCCTCCAAATCCGAGGCCATGGTGCTCGACCGGAAAAAGGTGGTTTGCTCTCTCCGGGTGGGTGGTGAGTTTCTGCCTCAAGTGGAGGAGTTCAAGTATCTCGGGGTCTTGTTCACGAGTGAGGGAAGGATGGAGCATGAGATTGACAGGCGGATCGGTGCAGCATCTGCAGTGATGCGGTCGCTGTATCGGTCCGTTGTGGTAAAGAAGGAGCTGAGCCCAAAGGCAAAGCTCTCGATTTACCGGTCAATCTACGTTCCTACCCTCACCTATGGTCATAAGCTCTGGGTAATGACCGAAAGGACAAGGTCCTACAAGCAGCTGAAATGGGTTTCCTCCGCAGGGTGGCTTGGCGCACCCTTAGGGATAGGGTGAGGAGCTCAGTCACACGGGAGGAGCTCGGAGTAGAGCCGCTGCTCCTACACGTTGAGAGGAACCAGCTGAGGTGGCTCGGGCATCTGCTCAGGATGCCTCCTGGACGCCTCCCTAGGGAGGTGTTCTGGACATGTCCCACCGGGAGGAGGCCCCGGGGAAGACCCAGGACACGCTGGAGGGACTATGTCTCTCTGGCCTGGGAACGCCTTGGGGTCCCACCGGAGGAGCTGGAGGAAGTGTCCAGGGTGAGGGAAGTCTGGGAGTCCCTGCTTAGACTGCTGCCCCTGCGACCCGGCCCCGGATAAGCGGAAGAAAATGGATGGATGGATGTTTTTATATTTACATGTTTAAATGTTTGTGTGTTTTGTTTATGTTCCAGAGTCGGGAGCAGCTTCTGGTGGAGCTCAGTTTATATCAAACCAAAGTCACAGACCTGGAGTCAGCTCTCAAACAACAGGGACAGGTATTTATTTTTTTATTTATCTATAGAACATGTGTATATGTGTGTGTTTGTGTTATACCTATAGAACATGTGTGTGTGTTTGTGTTATACCTATAGAACATGTGTGTGTGTTTATCTGTTCAGGACTTGAAGTGGGTGGAGGAGAAGCAGGCTCTGTTCCAGAGGAACCAGGAGCTCCTGGAGAAGGTCAGATGTTCTGTGCTTCATGGAGACTGTGGCAAACAGAGAGGATGATGGGAGATGGAGTTTGCTCTGTATGTAGGCCTGCAGATGGACATTAGCATTTACCATCATTTATAATACTCTGTGCAGAGTACTTTTACTGCAGCACTGTAATCACAGCTGCGTGCTCCTCACAGATGATGGGAGCTGTAGTTTTTATACAGTTGCTGTTGTATTTTTGTTCTGTATCTGTTTATAACATATCTGTGTTGTATTTCAGTTGTCAGACTCTGAGTGTGAGGAGCTGCGTCTGAGGAGTGAAATCCAGGACGTGAGGGACCAGAATGAACTGTTAGAGTTTAGGATCCTAGAACTGGAGGTCAGTCTGACCCCTAACTTCTGACCCCTGTCCTCTGTGACCTATGACCCTAACCCTGAGCTTGTCTGCCCCCTATAGGAGAGGGAGCGCCGGTCTCCAGCTCTCACCTTCCAACAACTACATTTCCCAGAAGGCCTCAGTGCTCTGCAGATTTACTGCCAGGCCGAGGGCATCACTGTGAGTACTACCAGGATCATAACCAGATCTAAAGGGTCCAGAGAAGTACTCAAGTACTCAGGAGCCAAGTGCACCAGTTTGACTGAGGACTAGTCTTAACCATAAACTGTACATATGTCTGGACATAGCTAACCTGCTAGCCTCCTCACTTCCTGTTTGGAACAGGAAGTGAGGAGGGGCACGATTCAGATCCATCAACTCTATTGAACTTGAATTTTCTATTGAAAAAAACTGTGGCCCCTCTTCCTGTAACTGCTGCTGACAGGCTGGTCCTTTTGGTCTTAAAATGATTGGGGTTTTTATTTCACCATGTCAAAGATATGAACATTAATAACAGACCAATCAGGCGCCTTCTTTGCTCGAGGTTGCACTCATTAGCATTAGCGACTGGTTTGATTGACAGTATTGCTAAGCACTTGCCCCCCTGTAGGAGGGGCGTTACCCTCAAATATGAAACTGGACTCCAGATTTGCCAGAATAACTGCTCCTTGATGAGCTTTGTTTGGAGCTGAACACTGTGGGTCACACTTACTTAGTCCACTTGTTTATACAGTCTATGGTCTTAACCTTGCGCCCGACTTAAAATCTGAAAGTTAGGAGCAGTGCACCACCCAGTGCTACGCCCAGGTGTAACCTTTACTCTCAATGTGGAGCAGGTGTAAGTCCTGAGAGAACATGAGAAACTGCTCTGTCTGCTCATATGTGCCCACTGCTGTGGCTCTGATTCAGCGGGGATGTGGTGACTCGCTCTTGGCCCTGTGGTCTCTCCCTCTCTCTTCCTCTCTCCTCTTTCCCTCTTTGTCCCGTAGGCTCTTTCTCTCTCTTCCTCTCTCCTCTTTCCCTCTCTGTCCCGTAGGCTCTTTCTCTCTCGTGTGCTCTCAGTGCTGGCCACTGCAGCCTGCTTCACACTCTGAACTCATATTTTAATTACAGATCCTTCCAGTACTGCAGCTCCACTGGATAATTTACACTGACTAAAGAACCTTTGTTGAACCAGGAAACAAGCACAGAACCCAGGCACAGCTACGGCCAGACACACGCTACGATCAGGTACAGCTTCAGTCGGGCACAACTACGACTGGGTGCAGCTACGACCATGTGCAACTGAGACTGGGCTTAACTTGAGCTGCTGCACTTGTACTAACTCCATTCACTGTGTTGGACGTAGCTAAGCCCAGAGAAGAACTAGGACCAACACGACTTAAGACCAACTGGTGCACTTGGCTCCTGGATCATAACCAGATCTGAAAGGTCCAGAGAGGTACTTAAGATCATAACCAGTTCTGAAAGCTCCAGAGAGGTACTTAGGATCATAACCAGTTCTGAAAGGTCCAGAGGTTCTCCTGACCAGGATCATAACCAGATCTGGGTCCTGGCTCAGACCTGGACCTTAGACCAGGCTGAAACCCCATGTGTCTGGTGCTTCTGTTGCAGGACATTGTGATGACTGATCTGATGAAGAAGTTGGACATTTTGGGCGATAACGCCGTAAGTGTATGTTCCTTTATTTATGTTACATTTGTTTAAAGGCTGATACAGGGCCATAAAGACCAGGGACCTTAGACCTTAGACTGGAACAGGGACCTCAGACCTTAAACCAGACCAGGAACCAGAGACCAGACCAGAGAACTGGACTAAGACCTGGCCTTAGACCTGGACTCAGACCTGGCCTTAGATCTGGACTCAGTCTCAGTCTGGTCTTTTGTTCAGAACCTGTCAAATGAGGAGCAGGTGGTGGTGATACAGGCGCGGACGGTGCTGACTCTGGCGGAGAAGGTACACACTTTTACACTCATCACAATATCGATTCTTTGCAGTGACATCACACTGGGGGGTTCTACATGCATGTCTATGGTGGAATGTTCAAAATTGGCTAAACTGTTGGCTAACGCCAGCTACACTGTGACTAATATTATTTGAGAGAGACGTGTTTAACGGCACAGATTAGCTCATCTGTTGTAGTTCAGCAAAGTCAGTTCTTCATGTGACTTCAAATGTTTGGACACTTCTGTAATAAATATGTTCATATAATGGTGGTTCTTACTTAATTTTTCCTCTCATCCTTTGCTCCTCTTTTTCCCCTCTCTCCATCTCTTGTTTCTCTCCCCTCTCTCTCCTCTCTTTGCTCTTTCTCTCCTCTCTTCCTTCTCTTCTCTCTCTCTCTCCTCGTCTTCCCTCTCCTTTTTCTGTCTCCCTGTTTTTCCTCTCCTCTATCTCTTTCTCCGCTCTTCTCTCTCTCTGTCTGTCTGTCTCTCTGTCTTCCCTCTCTTATTTTTCTCTCTCTGTCTCTCCTGTCTTCCCTGTCTCATTTTTCTCCGTCTCTCCTGTCTTCCCTCTCTCATTTTTCTCTTTCTCTCCTGTCTTCCCTCTCTCATTTTTCTCTTTCTCTCCTGTCTTCCCTCTCTTTTCTCTTCTCTTTCTTTCTGTCAGTGGTTGGAGTCGATAGAAATGACTCGTTCTGCTCTGAACCAAACCAGACTGGACATCCAGAACGAGAAGGTACTTCACTCCCCCATAATACTGCAGAATAATACTCTGTAGTACTACAGTACTTTAAACAGTACTACAGTATGAATAGTCATATGAGCACAAAGGAGAAGCTAAACTGAAGGTATACCTGCATACTTCAGTTGTAATAGTAGTGGTAGTAGTTTTAGTAGTAGTAGTAGTACTCTGAGAGTACTTGTATTTGTGTACAAGATAAAGGAATATCTGTATAGCAACAGGAATAGTAGTAGTAGTAGTAGTATTAGTAGCAGTAGTAGTAGTAGTAGTAGTATTAGTAGTACGAGTACTATGACAGTACTTGTATTTACAGGAGCAGTTCTCTAAACTAAAGGGGTATCTATATACTGCAGTAGCAGTAGTAGTACAAGTACTATGACAGTACTTGTATTTACAGGAGCAGTTCTCTAAACTAAAGGGGTATCTATATACTGCAGTAGCAGTAGTAGTACGAGTACTATGACAGTACTTGTATTTACAGGAGCAGTTCTCTAAACTAAAGGGGTATCTATATACTGCAGTAGCAGTAGTAGTACAAGTACTATGACAGTACTTGTGTTTACAGGAGCAGTTCTCTAAACTAAAGGGGTACCTGGATGAGGAGCTGGACTTCAGGAAACAGTCGATGGATGAAGCTCATAAGGTCTGACCCCATTTTATTGTCTGAGAATCAGGAAATGCGTGTTGGCATGCTAGTTGTTTTTATTTTTTACTGTACCTGCGCTCTGGTCTCTGAGAGCTGTGAAAAGTGCTTATAAACTCATTGTGGTGAATAATTAGAGTAAGTTTCTGTAGATTTTCACATTTTTAAGACGGTAAAATGAGGTACACAGACTTTAAATACTGTATTTGTATTATTACTATGTGTTTTATATTTCATTATACTCACAGCGTATCTTGGAGCTGGAGGCCATGCTGTACGAGGCCTTGCGTCTCGAGGAGCAGACGTCTCTCAAACAGGAGGTGCGAGCTGATAGGTTGACGGAGGAGCAGAGGGCGGAGCTAAGCAGAGCCGTGGACCAATGGAAACGCAACGTGATGTGTGAGCTCCGAGAACGCGACGCACAAATCCTGAGGGAGCGGATGGAGTTACTGCACTTAGCACAACAGGTACTCTAGAAATATATGAGTAAGTACTACTACAACTACTACTGTTAGTTTATTACTACTACTACCACTACTAAGACTGGAAATATATTAAAATTAAATCAATAAATAAATAAATAGCAAATTGACCTACTGATACTACTACTACAACTACATAGTAAATGCTGCTACCACTACTACTACTACTACTGCTGCTACTGCTAATATTACTGCACCTAGCACAACAGGTACATTAATACTTCTTCTACTGTTGTTACTGTACAACTACTACTACTTATACTACAACTTATCATAATAGTAATAATCCTGAGTGAGTGAATGGAGGTACTGCATCTAGCACAACAGGTGCTAATATATGTATAAGCAAATGTATTACTACTGATTCTAGTTCTACTACTACTGTTTTTACTGCACCTAGTACAACAGCTGTATAAATACTACTACTGATACTGTACTACTACTGCTGCTACTACTGTTACTATACTATTACCACTATAACTACAACAACAACGAATATTAATACTACCTGAAGGAGCGAATGGAGCTGCTGCACTTAAGTCAGGGCCGGCCCAAACCTTTAAGGGCCCTAATCTGAATCTGTCCTCAGGGGCCCTCTCCACTTCAGAGCCACATATTTATATTTAACAACTTTAAGACATCATCACAACCACTGATACAAAGACTGAACATGCTACAGGCTCAACAGAAATAACCACAACAGAGTAAAAACATGAGACGAAGGAGCGTCTGTCAGAGAAATTTTAAAATTATGGACATTTTTTCTTGGTTTCTGGTGCATTTTAATGTTTCATTTGACTAACGTGGACTTACATTTATCAATTCTTTATGTCAAATATTCTTTATATAAAATGCAGAAGTGAATGGAGTTGGCAAATGACGTACTTAAACAAAGAGTACACTGTCTTCAAAATCACATAACTCAAGAAGTACAAAGTATTGATCCAAGTAAGTCGTTGTACAAGAGAAACATCCTGGACATAACATCAGATTTATAATCATCAGATCATTTGGACTGAACTTTAAATAAGAGGATTTTAGGATCATATTATTTTTATGTTTATTGTCAGGCTTTGGATCCTGTGATTACACGTAAATGCAAATATTAAAGAGTAGGATGCACCAATACGACACCAGTATCAGGAGCCAGTACTCGTACTCGTCAATGGGCTGCCGATACCAAGAGCCGATACCACTGTGTCTGTGCTGCTTGTTTGAGACTCACAGCTCGTCTCTCCATAGATCAGAGTCATAAAGCTGCACATGCACAGAGGTGACCATAAAAGTGCACATTCACTGTTCTGCACATTAAGCTCAGCTGTGACACATGAAATATACAAATATTTAGGACTCTAAATGTTTGTATCGTTCACAGAGGATCAGCGCAGTGCCTGTGTTTACAACAGTAGCTAAGTGGCTCTGGTGATTATTTGTGCTGCAGTGAAACTTATTATAATTAACAAACACATTTAGAGACTGAATAGAGCGAGTTCAGAGATTTAAAAAGACGCATATCATGTCCATATGGCGTCTGTGGTAAAAGTAACACAACAGTCTCTGTTATGCTAAGAGTGGCTCGTTAGCAGTTAGCCTGTTAGCAGTTAGCGCAGTCTGTAAAGAGGTACATATTAAAGCCAGGGGCTACTACAATGATTTCAGTGATAAGATAAGAATTCTAAGATGAAAAACTAGGCCATACTATAAAAATCCTACGAAATGGATAAAAATAATGTCTGGAAACTGTATTTTTACTCAGTATCGGCGAGTACTCAAAATGAAGTACTAGTACTCGTTTCCGCAGTGGTATCGGTTCATCTCTATATGAGTATTCACATTCAGGAGTCGTTCAGGTCGTTCTTTGGTCCAGCAGATGTAACAAAGAGGTTCATCTGTGTTAATGTCACAGAAGAAGATTTAACCACACGCACTTCATCTGATGTTTAGAGACAAAAGGACCAGACACAACAGACTCTGAGGTGTGTCCTGTCTGTCCTCTGTCCCTCTGAGGTGTGTCCTGTCTGTCCTCTGTCCTTCTCAGGTGTGTCCTGTCTGTCCTCTGTCCCTCTCAGGTGTGTCCTTCTCTGCACAATTACACACGTCCACCATCTCTGTTTTATCTACAGGTCCGACGTGTCAAGTGGGACATATTTTGAGTTTTCTCTGAAAAGTTCCTCTTTCCCCAAAACATCTCCCTCTGGGCCTTTTCATATATTGTCTTGTACTTTAGATAAACTGAACTTCACTAAATAGTCTTTTAGTTTGTAAAACACTCATTCAAATGTCCCTCTGCCTCTGTTTCCCAGAGTGCACCTGGAGGGAGGGGTCCTTCACACATGTAGCTGCCCACACCACTGCCCCACTCAAAAACAAATGTAGCAGCACATGTCTAACTACTGGAAATAAAATACATATACTCATTTAAGATGGATATGTAGACTAGTATGAACACACGAGCGACATTTAGTTTTCAGAAAAAAAAACTTTCCAAACATTATTTTAACTATAAACGTATGGGCTCTTGGGGGCCCTCTAGTGGCCTGGGGGCCCTAAGCAGCTGCTCAGTCTGTGCATAGACTGGGCCGGCCCTGCTGTAAGTATATGTACTACTACTATTACTTCTACTTATTCATTTACACCGAAGAGAGGAGGTGTGCTGCTCATGGACACAACAGCAGCATAGAGCCTGGTCTTAAACTGAACTGAATTTTGTTTGAATGTTTTGGTTTTTTTATTGACCCTAATCTCACTTTAATTTAAATATTGTCTTTTTGTGTCCAGAGAAACAAAGACTTGGAGGAGGTGATCGAAGCACAGAAACGGCAGATCAAAGAGCTCGAGGAGAAGGTCAGTCTCAGTGCTCTTTTATTCTGAAAGGGTCTCAGCACAAGGCCCTTTTTAGGACTGGATCTTGTGCTGGGGCTTTATGTCTGAGGCTCTTATTGTGAAGGGCAGGTCACAGACTCTAACCTGAGCTTTTATTGTGACGTTTCAGTTCCTCTTCCTGTTCCTCTTCTTCTCTCTGGCCTTCATCCTCTGGTCCTAACCCCGGATCACAACTGAATCATAACCAGACTAAATTTGGTCCTAATCCCGGATCACAACTGGACTAAAAGTGGTCCTAACTCCAGATCACACCTGGATCGCAACCAGACTAAATGTGGTCCTAACCCTGGATCATAACCAGACTAAATGTGGTCCTAAAGCCAGATCATAACCGGACTAAACCTCGTCTAACCCCGGATCAGAAGAAGGACTAAACTTGGTATGGATCAGAGGTGAACCTTAACCACAGTTTACTGGACTTTATGGACTTCCTCCATTGTCTCCTCCTCTCCTCTCATCTTCTCCTCCTCCTCTCATCCTGTCTTCTCTGCTCCTCTCCTCTTCCACGTCTCCTCTTTTCCTCTTCTCTCTTCCTCTCCTCCTCTCCGTTCTCTCCTTCTCTCCTCCTCTCCCTTCTCTCCTCTTCCTCTCCTCTCCTGGCTGTTTACTGACTTCTGTCTGTTTTGGTCCTCCTCTCTTCTCTCCTCCTTCTTCTCCTCTCCTCCTCTCTCTCCCTCTTCCTATCCTTTCTTCTCCTCCTCTTCTCCTCCTTCTCTCCTCCCTCTCTCTTCCTTTCCTCCTCTCCTCCTCCTCCTCCTCCACCTCTCTTCCCTCTCTCCCTCCGTCCTGGCTGTTTACTGACTTCCGTCTGTTTTGGTGCTGAAAACGTCGACTCGAGTCGAACTTTTTATTTGTGTCAAAATAAAAGACAGATATTTATTCTTCTTTCTGTAAAAATGAAATAAAATGACTGCATCAGCCTGAGGCTTTTATTCTGAAGGTCTTTTCTGTGGTCTGTGTTTTATTCTGAAAGGACAGCTCATACACTACATCTGTGATTCTTTAAACATGTAGTTCAGACATGTGTCCACCAGAGGGCGTCCAAACACAACACAAAACCATGACTAAACCAGGTCTAAGCCAGGACTAAACTAGGACTAAACCAGGACTAAACTAGGACTAAACCATGACTAAACCAGGTCTAAGCCAGGACTAAACTAGGACTAAACCAGGACTAAACTAGGACTAAACCAGGACTAAACCAGGACTGAACCAAGACTGAACCAGGACTAAACCAGGACTAAACCAGGACTGAACCAGGACTGAACCAGGACTAAACCAGGACTTAACCAGGACTAAACCAGGACTAAACCAGGACTAAACTAGGACTAAACCAGGACTAAACCAGGACCCTTTGACTAAAGTAAATTCATATAAATTGCCATGACTGAGATCCAGATAAAAGACACAGCTGGACGTCACTGACCAGATCCTCGAGCAGAAAAGGAGGAAAGAGACACACAAGGGCTGAGCTTTCCTCATCCCCTCCTCATCTCCTCCTCATCTCCTTATCTCCTCCTCATCTCCTCTTCATCTCCTCCTCATCTCCTCCTCATCTCTGTGGAACAAAAGTGACAACACCCGAGGAGGTAAAACTCCCAGTTCTCCCAAAAATATTCCACGTCTTTTGACATGTTTTTATTCAAATTACTGTAGCTGATTTTCAGTGGAAGAAGAACTCAGTTTTGTTACTTAAGTAAAAACACAGATGATAGAGTAAAATAGTAAAAGTATCACATGAAAAAATCTACTGAAGTAAAAGTATTAAAGCATCTCTTTAAAAGTGTACTTAGACAGTAAAAAGTAAAAATGATTTTGCCCAGATTTTGAGATCTAACAGAACTAAACCTTTACTTCATAAAACAGTACTTTACTCCTTGTACTTCATTACACACTGCTGCTTTTTCACATTTTTCCAAATGTAGATTTTCAAGTCAACAGTTTATTAATTCAACTGAACTCGAGTCTTATTCTGTGACCTGAGCCGCAGGTCAAACCTCCTGGACATTGGAGGCGTCTTCTCTTCTTCAAAGACGATACATCTTTCCTTTGACGCTCATGACCCTGGTCCCTCTCAGCTTGTCGTATCCTTCAGACCCGACGCTCTGAGGACAAGACCTCCAAACCATCAGACTAGAGTGAGCAGAACAGAGTGAGCAGAGTGAGCAGAGCAGAGTGAGCAGAGCAGAGTGAGCAGACCAGAGTGAGCAGAGCAGAGTGAGCAGAGCAAAGTGAGCAGAGCAGAGTGAGCAGAGCAGAGTGAGCAAAGCAGAGTGAGCAAAGCAGAGTGAGCAGAGCAGAGTGAGCTGAGCAGAGTGAGCTGAGCAGAGTGAGCAAAGCAGAGTGAGCAGAGCAGAGTGAGCAGAGCAGAGCGAGCAAAGCAGAGTGAGCAAAGCAGAGTGAGCAGAGCAGAGTGAGCAGAGCGAGCAGAGCAGAGTGAGCAAAGCAGAGTGAGCAGAGCAAAGTGAGCAGAGCAGAGTGAGCAGAGCAGAGTGAGCAGAGTGAGTAGAGCAGAGTGAGCAGAGCAGAGTGATCAGAGCAGAGTGATCAGAGCAGAGTGAGCAGAGCAGAGTGATCAGAGCAAGCAGAGTGAGCAAAGCAGAGTGAGTAGAGCAGAGCAGAGTGAGCAGAGCCAGTAGAGTGAGCAGAATGAGCAGAGCAGAGTGAGCAGAGCAGAGTGATCAGAGCAAGCAGAGTGAGCAAAGCAGAGTGAGTAGAGCAGAGCAGAGTGAGTAGAGCCAGTAGAGTGAGCAGAGTGAGCAGAATAAGCAGAGCAGAGTGAGCAGAGTGATCAGAGCAGAGTGAGAAGAGCAGAGTGAGCAGAGCGAGGTCTTTCTCTGTGGTTTGCATTTTCTGCCTGTGTCTGAGTTCTCTCACATTCCCCCAGCCTCCCAAAACACAGAACATGTTGAATATTTGGTTTTAAAAAGGTGAAAATGTTGATTCATTTGGTAAAATAGTTTAAATTCAAGACTGTTAAATAATATTGAAATATCAGATGGTCGGAGTCGGCCCAGAAATGTACATAAAGTTGTTCCGTAGTTACTTAAGATAAAAAGCAGCTACATAACACACATGGATCAGTTTTGTCTTATTTTATTTTAGTTTTAAGGACATAAATGCTTTTTTCAGTCTCTGCTCTGGTATCGGTTGATATCGGGCATCGGCAGAGAATCGTAGAAATCCCAGAAGCCACTGAAACGACTACGATTTCTATGAGACAGTTTTTAGTATTCTGTACCTAAATACATGTTCAAAGTATTCCTCCCATCACTGCATAAGATGATTGTAAAGTGTTTAAGTAAATCTCATGTTTCTTCTGCTCTGAGTCTGAGCAGTAGTTTATGGTCAGTCCACAGGGGGGCGCTCTCTGACCCTGTCCCGGTCTCTGTCCCTGTGAGACTCAAACCAGCGACCTCCTCATTCACTGGAGCAGAAACTACACTTAGTGCAGAGCCGTGTACTGCGTTTCCCACAAGCCCCGAGCGGCTGCCTCAGACCGGACCGCGTTTCCCAGAAGGCCGAGCAGCGGCTGGAAAACTGTGTTCACCAAACAGAGCGAAAAACACGACAAACCGCCATCCCAGAGTTTAAAGAGTATTTACTGAAAAACACAAGGACTAAACCAGGACTGGACCAGGACTAGACCAGGACTGGACCATGACTAGACCAGGACTAAACCAGGACTAAACCAGGACCATGTTTATGATCATGACAAAACTAGGACAGAACTATAAACTCATGACTCAGTTTGTCAACAGCGATTAGTTTAGTTGGTTTAGTCCTGGTTTAAACCTGGTTTAGTCCTGATTTAGTCCTGGTTTAGTCCTGGTTTAGTCCTGATTTAATTCTGATTTAGTCCTGGTTTAGTCCTGGTTTAGTTCTAGTTTAATCCTGGTTTAGTCCTGATTTAGTCCTGGTTTAGTCCTGGTTTAGTTCTGGTTTAGTCCTGGTTTAGTCCTGATTTAGTCCTGGTTTAGTCCTGGTTTAGTTCTGGTTTAGTTCTGGTTTAGTCCTGGTTTAGTTCTGGTTTAGTCCTGGTTTAGTTCTAGTTTAATCCTGGTTTAGTCCTGGTTTAGTCCTGGTTTAGTTCTGGTTTAGTTCTGGTTTAGTCCTGGTTTAGTTCTGGTTTAGTCCTGGTTTAGTCCTGGTTTAGTTCTGGTTTAGTTCTGGTTTAGTTCTGGTTTAGTTCTGGTTTAGTCCTGGTTTAGTTCTGGTTTAGTCCTTGTCAGTGCATCTCCCTGTGAAGATCTGATGTGAAAATACATTAAATTAAATTAAATTAAAGGACAAACACCATGAGATGAAACACTTTATGTCAGCCAATGAACAACTCCACAGAAGAAGAAGAAGAAGAAGAAGAAGAAGAAGAAGAAGAAGAAGAAGAAGAAGAAGAAGAAGAAGAAGAAGAAGAGCTGTGTAAACTGTTCATGCTGTGAACATTTGAATAAAAGTTAACCAAAGATCTGTGAGGATAAATACATTTAACATGACTCAGGCAAAAAGCTCATTGTGAAACATTCTCTATCACAGTGGGCCTGTGCACAGATCCACTGATGCAGACATAAAACATTCTCAACTTTCCAAATAAAGAACTGACTTGTTTGGTCAAGACAATAGTGTAAAAAACATCCTACCAAAGCACAGTGAATCCCCAGTAAGTCAACATTTAATATTTAGTTGTGAATATTTGGATTTCTTTCCATTATGAAGCAGAGGTGTGATAAACTTAAATAAAGTCCAGCAAGTCCCAAAAGCTGCAAATGTCAGAACTGAGTCTGGAAACATAATGTACAGAATACAACAAAAACTCATATAAACCTCAGTAACTACTAAAATTACGTACCGACAAATTTGACCCCTAAATTCACCTTAGCTGAGCATCTTTGCATCTGTATAAACTTCAGCCTCCTCCTCTTTGAGCTACTATGGAAATACTGTGTGTGTAATGTTAAATGTGAACTGTACATACAAATATTTAGTTATTTTATCTGCAGCAGATTTAAATCAGTCATAAAAGTCCCAAAGCAACAAAAACAGTCAAACTAACTCAATAAAAGTAAATAAAGTAAAAAATACAGCTGTTATGACTGTGAGTGTCCTGCAGGGGGCACTCTGTCTGCACGGCTCAGACACAAATGTTTGATCAGATTTGATCAAATAAATGTGTTTTTGAACGATTCAGGAAAAAAGACTCTTTATTTAACTATTTCTGATAAATACATAAAAAAAATAACAGAATAAAAAAGGACCAAACCAGGACTGAACCAGGACTAAACCAGGACTAAACCAGGACTGAACCAGGACTAAACTAGGACTGAACCAGGACTGAACCTGGACTGAACCTGGACTAAACCAGGACTAAATCAGGACTAAACCAGGACTAAACCAGGACTGAACCAGGACTATACCAGGACTAAACCAGGACTGAACCAAAACTAAACCAGGATTAAAGCAAGTCTAAAGTAGGACTATACCAGGACTAAACCAGGACTAAACCAGGTCTAAACCAGGACTAAACCAGGATTAATCCAGGACTAAACCGGGACTAAACCAGGACTAAACCAGGTCTAAACCAGGACCAAACCAGGTCTGTCTCAGTCTAATCTGTGAGAAACAGGTCTAGACCAGAATCCTGGATTAAAGTCCCTCAGGAGGGTCTCGGATCTGGACCAGGACTTTGTCAGGTCTGAGTCCAGCCTCAGAGCCTGTTTCACCCGATAAACGAAAACACAGAAGAAACAGAAGAGAGGGAGAAGGAGAGAAGGGAACGAGGGAGAGAGAGGGGAAGGAAACAGGGAAAAGGGAGAAGGAAGAGGAAGTTAGAAGGTTAGAAGGAGAGAAGGAGAGAAGGAGGGATGGATAAAAGAGGAATTGAACTCAGAGCTCAGAAAACGACGTGTCCTTCATGTGTCCTTCATATTTGTGCTTCAAAAGTGATTTTTCTAAAACTAAAATCTGTAAAAACTCAAGTTCTTTCTGAGTTTCTGAATCCTGAATGACACGGGTCAGTTTACCTCATGACACATTTTATATTTTTTTATTTTGATAGTAATGTTGTTGTTTTTCTTTTTTCTTCTTTTTCAATACATTTATAACAAATTAAAACATTAAATGATGAAAAAACCTGAGTGCATTTGTCCTAGATTTATGTCATAGTTTTATTGATACTTTGCAGCTGATGTCACCCATTCGCCGAGATGTGACGCTAACTGGAGGCTCTGCTCTGTCTGACGTTTTTCATTCATCTTTTTGAACGCTCATATTGAAAATGCGCCGTTTAAATCCATTTTGTATTTTTTTTCTTGAGTTTTCAGACGATCTTAAAACTCATCAGGCTGCATTTGCTAACTGTGCATCGTGTCACTGTGGTAACCGCTGAACATACCACCATAGACATACATGTAGAATGCACGTAGAGTCGTCCGCTTCACAAAACTTTCCGTGTGTTTTTGTTTTGTTTTCGCTGACTGCAGATTCTTGGTCTCACTTCTGCTTTTTAAAATAATCGTCTTTATTAACTCATTATGAAACCGGCCGCACTGCAGAGGTCAAAGGTCAGCATCAAACCCAGGCCCCAGTAAATATAATAAATCATAAAACGTCATAAAGCGACGATTTTAAATAAGTGTTTATGCAAAGAAGAAATATCGATTCTGTAGAGAAACCAGAGAGACGAGCGCTAATGAGGCTAACCACTCTGCTACAGCAAGACACGGCAGGAGTGAAACCCACAACCTCCTCGTGAGACGCCAGGACTGAACCAGGACTAAACCAGGACTAAACCAGGACTGAACCAGGACTGAACAAGGACTAAAACAGGACTAAACCAGGACTGAACCAGGACTGAACGAGGACTAAACCAGGACTGAACCAGGACTAAAACAGGACTGAACCAGGACTAAACCAGGGTTGAACCAGGACTGAACAAGGACTAAACCAGGACTAAACCAGGACTGAATCAGGACTAAACCAGGACTAAACCAGGACTAAACCAGGACTAAACCAGGACTGAACCAGGACTAAACCAGGACTGAATCAGGACTAACCACTCTGCCACAGGTTTGATTGGCAGGTGGTATCCGCAGTTACAGCCTCATTAAGGAGTTTATGAGCTCATTAAAGGGGCGGAGTTGTTAAACTGGACTCAGCCTCTGTACACACCCCTACTGGACTCCTCTCCCCTCGTCTCCTCTCCCCTCGTCTCCTCTCCCCTCGTCTCCTCTCCCCTCGTCTCCTCTCCCCTCATCTCCTCGCCTGTCCTTCTCCTCGTCTCCTCCTCTCCTTGTCAGCAAACGTTGTCTTTTTGTTTCCTTCTTCATTTCCTTCCTTGTTTCATCCCTTGTCTCCTTGTTTCCTCCCTTGCCTCCTGACTTCTTGTCTCCTCGTTTCCTTCATTGACTCCTTCCTCATTCCCTTCCTTGTCTCCTTACTTCCCCCCTTGTCTCTTCTCTTCTCGCCTCCTCGTTTCCTTGTCTCTTCCCTCATGTCTTCGTTTCTTCCTTCTTCGTTTCATCCTCCCTTGCCTCCTGTCTCCTCATGTCCTTATCTCTTCACTTGCCTCCTTGTCTCCTTCTTCGTTTCCTTCCTCGTTTCCTTGTCTCCTCCTCCTGTCTAAGTGTTGTGTGCATGTTCTCCCTGTGTGACTGTGGCAGAGTGGTTATCCTGAGGTTGTGGGTTCGACTCCTGATCTCTTTATACTTCATAACAGTCTGAAGAACTCTTTATGATGAGATATAAAATTTTAATGTAAAATGTGAAATAAAGAGCCTCTGAGCAGAAGGTTAACACCTGCCGTAAATTTAACAGTAACTCAGGTGTACTTCACCTGTCAGGGCGAGGGGCGGGACCGTGGGAAATGTCAGCCAATCAGAGTAAAGGGAAGGGGGTGTTGGCCAATCACAGTGCAGCGTTTAGAGTCGGTGCTGAGTCTGCAGATTTTACAAGAAATATGAGAAGTGAAAGGTCGTAATAACAAGAGGAAAGGAGACGAGGAGATGAGGAGAGGAGACAAAGAGAGGAGACAAGGTGACGGTACAATTGACTAACTAACACTGTGGAAGAGTGTTGATGATGATTATAAAAACTAATAGACTAATAAAAAATTCTATTCTGATCATTTAAATATGTTTTGGAGAATTTGTTTTTCAAGAGGATCTGGAGGTCAGAGTTTAGGATGGATCACAGGTTACAGCTTTATTTAAATGTTTGAGACAAGGGTTTAATTGTTTTTATTTAAATGTTTGAGGGTTAAATTGTTTTTATTTAAACATTTGGGACAAGTGTTAAACTGTTTTTATTTAAACGTTTGAGACGAGGATTATACTGGTTTTATTTAAACATTTGAGACGAGGGTTAAAGTGTTTTTATTTAAATGTTTGAGACAAGTGTTGAACTGTTTTTATTTAAACATTTCGGACAAGTGTTAAACAGTTTTTATTTAAACGTCTGAGACGAGAGTTATACTGGTTTTATTTAAACGTTTCAAACAAGGGTTAAATTAATTTTATTTAAACATTTGGGACAAGGCTTAAACTGTTTTTATTTAAACATTTGAGAGGAAGGTTAAGCTATTTTTATTTAAACATTTGGGACAAGTGTTAAACTGTTTTTATTTAAACATTTGAGATGAGGGTTATACTGGTTTTATTTAAACATTTGACACGAGGGTTATACTGGTTTTATGTAAATGTTTGAGACGAGGGTTAAAGTGTTTTTATTTAAACGTGTGAGACAAGTGTTAAGCTGTTTTTATTTAAACGTTTGAGACGAGGGTTATACTGGTTTTATTTAAACGTTTCAAACAAGGGTTAAATTGATTTTATTTAAACATTTGGGACAAGGCTTAAACTGTTTTTATTTAAACATTTGAGAGGAAGGTTAAGCTATTTTTATTTAAACATTTGGGACGATTATTAAACTGTTTTATTTAAACATTTGGGATGAGAGTCAAACTGTTTTTATTTAAACGTTTCAGTCGAGAGTTGAACTGTTTTAATTTAAACATTTGGTGACAAATGTTAAACTGTTTTTATTTAAACTTTTCAGATGAGGGTTAAACTGTTTTTATTTAAACATTTGAGAAGAGGGTTAAACTGTTTTTATTTAAACGTTTCAGACGAGGGTTAAACTGTTTTTATTTAAACGTTTCAGACGAAGGTTAAACTGTTTTTATTTAAACGTTTCAGACGAGGGTTAAACTGTTTTTATTTAAACGTTTGAGGCGAGGGTTACACTGGTTTTATTTAAACATTTGGCGACAAATGTTAAACTGTTTTTATTTAAACATTTCAGATAAGGGTTAAACTGTTTTTATTTAAACGTTCGAGACGAGGGTTAAACTGTTTTTATTTAAACGTTTGAGACGAGGGTTAAACTGTTTTTATTTAAACGTTCGAGATGAGGGTTAAACTGTTTTTATTTAAACATTTCAGATAAGGGTTAAACTGTTTTTATTTAAACGTTCGAGACGAGGGTTAAACTGTTTTTATTTAAACGTTTGAGACGAGGGTTAAACTGTTTTTATTTAAACGTTCGAGACGAGGGTTAAACTGGTTTTATTTAAACGTTCGAGACGAGGGTTAAACTGGTTTTATTTAAACGTTCGAGACGAGGGTTAAACTGGTTTTATTTAACCTGCCACAGTGAAATGGACCAGACTCAGATCTGTCACACTTTCGCAGAACTCAGGCTCATCAGACACCTGCACATGCACTCTCTCACGTGCACGCTCCCACACGTGCACACTCACACATGTGACTCTTTGAACAGTAGTGTGTGTTGAGGGCTGTAGTTTTATTGTCAGATTCAGAATAATGAGTTTTATTAAAGTCATTTTCACACTATGGGTCTAATGTGAATAAAAAGAGAGGGAGAGGAGTGAGAGATGGGGAGGAGAGGGGGAGGAGGGAGAGAGGGAGAGGAAGAGGGGGGAGAGAGGGAGGTGTGAGAGAGGGAGAGGAGGGGGGACGAGGGGGAGAGGAAGCTGATGAGTCTAATGTGAATAAGTGTCTGTGAATGTGACTGACTCTAATGTCCACAAGAAAGAGAAAAGAAAGAGAGGAGGAGAGGGGGAAGAGAGGAGGGAGAGTAAGAGACACAGAGAGACAGAGAGAGAGAGGAGTCTAATGTGAATAAGTGTCTGTGAATGTGACTGCACTGTAATGTTACAGATGTACTAAAGAAAGTACTGAAGAAAGAGAGGAGAAGAGGAGGAGAGAGGGAGGACAGAGTATGGGGAGAGGAGGAGAGAGAGAGCGATGGTGGTGGTGGTGGTGGGGGGGACTCTATATTTCGAGAGAGACAAGACATTTTGTCTCTTAATAGAATCAACCTGTGTCTTACCTTTTATACCCTCCTCTCCTCCTCCTCCTCTTGTAATAGATATTATTGATAATGAACAGCAGTAGAATTACCTCCTGTCACAGACTCAGATGAGCTCAAAGTGAGATGGAGAGATGAGGATGGAGCAGAGTCCTGTCTCCCTCTCCTTCACTCCCTCTCCTCCTCTCCCTCCTCCTCCTCTGTCTCCCCCTCTCCTCCCTCCCTCCCTCCCTCCCTCTGTAATCATAATGAGCAGTGGTAGAATCTCAAAGTGAGATGGAGAGCCGAGGACTGGAGCAGAGTCATAAACCCTCTGGTGTGAAACGTCTCAAACTCCTCTTCCTCATCGATGAAGGTTAAACACGGCCTCCTCACACTCACAGCCAGAGGGTCTCCGGTTCGACTCCCGGACCTTTCCTTGTGTCTGTGTGACGTTTGCACGTTCTCCTTGTGTCTGTGTGGAGTTTTGGTGTTCTTCCTGTGTCTGTGTGGAGTTTGCACGTTCCCCCTGTGTCTGTGGAATTTACATGTTCTCCCTGTGTCTAAGTGGAGTTTACATGTTCTCCTGGTGTCTGTGTGGAATTTGCATGTTCTCTCTGTGTCTGTGTGAAGTTTTCATGTTCGCCCTGTCTCAGATACAGGAGTTTGCACTTTCTCCTTGTGTCTGTGTGTGGAGTTTGCATGTTCTCCCTGTGTCTAAGTGGAGTTTGCATGTTCTCCCTGTGTCTAATTGGAGTTTGCATGTTCTCCCTGTGTCTAATTGGAGTTTGCATGTTCTCCCTGTGTCTAATTGGAGTTTGCATGTTCTCCCTGTGTCTGGGTGGGATCTCATCAGAACCTCAGTAGAAATGGAGCACGAAACATAAGTAGTTTTAATTACACGGAATATTTGTGGTCACGGAGTCAAGCCACAATACCCCTCGTGCACTCTCCTCTCTCGTGCACTCTCCTCTCTCGTGCACTCTCCTCTCTCGTGCACTCTCCTCTCTTGTGCACTCTCCTCTCTCGTTCACTCTCCTCATGCACTCTCCTCTCTCGTGCACTCTCCTCTCTCGTGCACTCTCCTATCTTGTGCACTCTCCTCTCTCGTGCACTCTCCTCTCTCATGCACTTACCTCATGCACTCTCCTCTCTCGTGCACTCTCCTCTCTCGTGCACTCTCCTCTCTCGTGCACTCTCCTCATGCACTCTCCTCTCTTGTGCACTCTCCTCTCTCGTGCACTCTCCTCATGCACTCTCCTCTCTTGTGCACTCTCCTCATGCACTCTCCTCTCTCGTGTACTCTCCTCTCTCGTGCACTCTCCTCATGCACTCTCCTCTCTCGTGTGAAGGCCCTTCTCTGAGGCCTGTGCGAGTGTTTAGTTGTGTGTTTGTGTTCCTCCCCGTGCACCCTCTCTGTGTGGCGTTGGTGTTGATGTGTGTGTGCGCTTGTGTATGCTCCTCCTCGTGCACGTCCCTGCCTCGTGCACACTCCCTGCTCTCTCTGCGGCGTTGGTATCGATGTGTGTGTGTGTTTGTGAGTCTAATCCTCGTGCACACTCCCAGTTTCTCTCCGGCTTGCAGCGTGTGTATGTGTGTGTGGTTATGCTGTTTGTGTGTATGTGTGTGTGTGTGTGTGTGGTTAAGCGGTGTGGGGGTGTGTGTGTGTGTGCGTTTTTTCCGCTCGGCCGGCCTCCGTAATGATGTGACCCTGTGAACGACAGAATAACAGAAAAACGACAAATCTGCAGCGTGATGCGGATCAGGAGCACGGATCAGGCAGTGACAGGAAGTGGACAGCTCTGACGGAAAATGGACAGGAAGTGGGATTAAAGCGCTGACCTCTGACCCCGGCCGGACTGTGGGGGGCGCAAAGAATCTGGACTTTGTGAAGCACGAATTTCTGCTCTGAGAAAAACACAGTCTGAGTCTCGGAGTTTGACTTTCGGGTTTTTACAGAGATTCAGCAACTTTAAAGAAATAATTAACTTAAGTATTTCATTAAATCAGACCTACTCTCCTTCTCATTGACCCTCTGAAGTTGTGTTTTTGTATTTGAGTAATCTTTATTCTTTTGTATTTAAGACGTCATTGTTCTGATCTACCCCCTTTTTCACGTACACACTTCCTTCTTTTATTTTCTTAATCAGTGATAGATATAAGATTTGGCAGCGTCGTGTTGTTATTTTTGTACAAATTTCCATAAAAAATCTGCTTCTCAGTTGTGGGATTTACAGCAGATTTGTTACTTTTATTTAGTCGTTTTAGATCAATATTGTGATTTAAAATGTCTAAATTATAACATAATGATCCACGAGTGTCAGAGATTATAACTATAGAGCAGAAACAAGCACAGTGTGTCTGCTTTAAAGATCAGATGAACAAAACAAACAAAAAAGACAAAAAAAACAACAACCAAAAACTCTGTAATGTGTGACTCAGGTCCAGTTCTCTCAGAGCTCCGCCCTCTCTTCTCCTCTACCCTTCAACCCCTGACCTCTTCTCCCCATCTCTCTCTCCTTCTCTCCTTCATCTCTCTCACTCTGTCCCTCCTGTTCTCCTCACGCTCTCTCCTTCACTCTTTCTTCTCTTTCCCTCCTCTCTCTTTCTGCTTTTCCCTCCTCTTTCTTCTTTCTCTCCCTCTTTATCGCCCTTCTCCCCCTCTCTCTCTTCCTCACTTTTTCTTCAGTTGTCCTTTACTCTCCCCCTCTCATTTGACCTCCTCTCTCTCTCCCTCACTCTTTCTTCTCTGTCCCTTTTCTCTCTCTCTCTCCTCTTTCTCTCTCTCTCCCCATTTTCTCTCTCTCCTCACTGTGTCTTCTTGCTCTCTCCCTCCCTCTTTCTTCTCTTTCCCTCCTCTCTCTCTTTCCTTCCTCTCTCCCTCCCTCTTTCTTCTCTTCCCCTCCTCTCTCTCTCTCGCAGTCATTCTTCTCATTCTTTTCCCTCTCTCTCCTTCCTCTCTCCCTCACTCTATCTTCTCTTTCCCTCCTCTCTCTCGCAGTTGTTCTTCTCTTTCGCTCCTCCCTCTCTCCTCCCTCCCTCCCTCTTTCTTCTCTTTCCCTTCTCTCTCCCTCAGTCTTTCCCTCCCCTCTCTCTTTCCCTCTTCTCTCTCCCTCCCTCTTTCACCTCTTTCCCTCCTCTCCCTCCCTCCTCTCTCTCTTCCTCCCTCTTTCTCCTGTTTCCCTCCTCTCCGTCTCTCCCTCTTTCTCCTCCCTCTCTCCTCTCTCCTTCTTTGGTTTCAGAGTCTAATATTTCATTCAGAGGTTAATGGCTCTTTAAGGCAGCGCTGTTAAATCATTCCACCTTAAACAGAGTTAAATATTCAGAAAGAAACTACATGGAAATAAAACTGAAACAGACCAGGACCAGACCAGGACCAGACCAGGACCAGAACCAGACCAGGACCAGACCAGGACCAGACCAGAACCAGACCAGGACCAGACCAGAACCAGACCAGAACCAGACCAAGACCAAGACCAGACCAGGACCAGACCAGAACCAGACCAGGACCAGACCAGGACCAGACCAGGACCAGACCAGAACCAGACCAGGACCAGACCAGGACCAGACCAGGACCAGACCAGGACCAGACCAGAACCAGAACCAGAACCAGACCAGGACCAGACCAGGACCAGACCAGGACCAGAACCAGACCAGGACCAGACCAGGACCAGACCAGAACCAGACCAGGACCAGACCAGAACCAGAACCAGACCAAGACCAGGACCAGACCAGGACCAGACCAGGACCAGAACCAGACCAGGACCAGACCAGGACCAGACCAGAACCAGACCAGGACCAGACCAGACCAGAACCAGACCAGAACCAGACCAAGACCAGACCAGGACCAGACCAGAACCAGACCAGGACCAGACCAGGACCAGACCAGGACCAGAACCAGACCATGACCAGACCAGACCAGGACCAGACCAGAACCAGAACCAGAACCAGAACCAGAACCAGACCAGGACCAGACCAGGACCAGACCAGGACCAGACCAGAACCAGACCAGGACCAGACCAGAGACCAGACAAGGACCAGACCAGGACCAGAGACCAGACCAGGACCAGACCAGGACCAGAGACCAGACCAGAGACCAGACCAGAGACCAGACCAGGACCAGACCAGGACCAGATAGGACCAGAGACCAGGACCAGAACAGAGATCAGAGAGCAAAGATCAGACCAAGATCAGACTGGACTAATATCAGGACTACGACCAGGACTACGATTAGGACTAGGATCAGAACTAGGACCCGGACTACACTGATACTAACCCCGGACCAGGACAGAGTATTTTCAGATTTCTGTTGTGACTCTAAACGTGTTCCTCCTTCACGGAACCTCACTCTCTCCATTGTCGCCGTCGACCAATCAGACGCGCAGAGAGAATGTCAGGTCACATGACTCCAGCTGAGAGGGTCACATGATCGAGGCATCTTTGATCTCAACAGGAAGTCCCCCAAATGTCACCGAGCAAAACAATATCCCCCAATATACAGCAATATACTATACATGTGGAACGTGCAAAACAGCATTGACACTCAAAATATACAACCTGCAGAAAGAAAGAAAAAGAAAAAATATATCTACAAGACCAGTCAAAAGTTTGTTCATTTCAGTTCATTTATGTTTCTTCTTTATTTCCAAGATTATTTACACTACACATTGTCACTGAAGCAACAAAATGAATGACACATGTGCAAGGTAGAAAACAAAAATAAGTCTGAGCGGGTTTAACTGGGATCATAACCGGTCTACAGGAGGATCTGAGCGGGTTTAACAGGATCATAACCGGTCTACGGGAGGATCCGAGCGAGTTTAACAGGATCATAACCGGTCTACGGGAGGGTCTGAGCGAGTTTAACCAGGATCATAACCGGTCTATGGGAGGATCTGAGCGGGTTTAACAGGATCATAACCGGTCTATGGGAGGATCTGAGCGAGTTTAACCAGGATCATAACCGGTCTACGGGAGGATCTGAGCGGGTTTAACAGGATCATAACCGGTCTACGGGAGGGTCTGAGCGGGTTTAACCAGGATCACAACTGGTCTAAAGGAGGGTATGAGCGGGTTTAACAGGATCATAACCGGTCTACGGGAGGATCTGAGGGGGTTTAACAGGATCATAACCGGTCTACGGGAGGGTCTGAGCGAGTTTAACCAGGATCATAACCGGTCTACGGGAGGATCTGAGCGGGTTTAACAGGATCATAACCGGTCTATGGGAGGATCTGAGCGAGTTTAACCAGGATCATAACCGGTCTACAGGAGGATCTGAGCGGGTTTAACAGGATCATAACCGGTCTACGGGAGGGTCTGAGCGGGTTTAACAGGATCATAACCGGTCTACGGGAGGATCCGAGCGGGTTTAACAGGATCATAACCGGTCTACGGGAGGATCTGAGCGGGTTTAACAGGATCATAATTGGTCTACGGGAGGATCTGAGGGGGTTTAACAGGATCATAACCGGTCTACGGGAGGGTCTGAGCAGGTTTAACCAGGATCACAACTGGTCTAAAGGAGGGTATGAGCGGGTTTAACAGGATCATAACCGGTCTACAGGAGGGTCTGAGCGGGTTTAACAGGATCATAACCGGTCTAAAGGAGGGTATGAGCGGGTTTAACAGGATCATAACCAGTCTACGGGAGGATCCGAGTGGGTTTAACAGGATCATAACCGGTCTACGGGAGGGTCTGAGCAGGTCTTGTTGGGGCTGCACGTTTTGCAAAGGGAGGAGATATTTCTGATTGATTTTAGTGTAAATTTAATGAAATGTCATTTTTTGTGTGTTCTTGTTCCCGCCTCAGGACTCGCTCTGATTGGACGATCACAGCTGTCACTCACAGCTCTGCCTCAGGCCTTTTCACAATAAAACATTTCATTTCAAACTAAAACGCTGACGCTGTAGAAACGGGAGCAAAGACGAGAGGAGACCAAGACCTGTGTCCTGGTTTATTACTCTAGTAGTCACAGCATTTACAAGCACAAAGAAATCCACCTCAGTTTAAATCGTCTTTGCCCAAAACCTCAGACTCTTGTCCCACTCGACAGAAGGTCAAAGGTCAAAGAAACAAATAGCTGTGAATGGGGGATACTTTAATGTACCAAACCAAAACAAAGCTGCATGTGCTCATCGCTGCAGATCTAAAATGAAAAATGTCCAAACAGTCATCTAACATTTACCTGTCTGTATTTTACCTTGTGCAGTTGAACGCCTCTCCAGGTCTGCGCCTAATGTAAATGAACTAGACCAGTTCTTTAGACCAAACCCACATATTTGTCCTGGTGTGTTATTTAGACGAGTTCGTCCTCAGACAGTGTTGAGGCCCTGACCTCACAAAGACAGTGTTGAGGCCCTGACCTCACAGAGACAGTGTTGAGGTCCTGGTTTGTGTTTCATTTCTGCAGTGATGGGAATAAAAGTTTGAAAATGTATTTAGTTATAGAACACTGAATATCTGAATTAAAATGTGTTTTGTAATGTACTCTAGTACATGGTCCAGTCAGAGTACTGTACTCTGAATACTTTGAATACTTTTGTACGCAGTTGCATTTAAATGCAGTTGCATTTAAATTATAGTGTAAAGACTAGAGTTAGGAACAGCTGAACACTGTGATGTAAGGCTCCGGGAGGGCATCTGGGGTAAAAAAGTCTAAGTAGAGTTTTCAGAGAGGCAGGAGCTGAGGAGAAGAGGAGCAGCTGAGAGGGAGAGGAGGGAGAGGAGGAGGAGGGCTTTGACGGACAGGAGCGTCTCAGACTTCACTTTTGTGTTTTTATCTAAAGGATCCTCAGACTCTGTCCTCCAACTTCAGAACCTCACAGACCTGGATTAGTCCTCATTTAGTCCTGGTTTAGTCCTGGTTTAGTCCTGGTTCAGTCATGGTTTAGTCCTGGTTTAGTCCTGGTTTAGATTTGGTTTAGTCCTGGTTAAGTCCTGGTTTAGTCCTAGTTCAGTCCTGGTTCAGTCCTGGTTCAGTCCTGGTTTAGTCCTGGTTTAGTCCTGGTTTAGTCCTGGTTTAGTCTTGGTTCAATCCTGGTTTAGTCCTGGTTTAGTCCTGGTTGAGCCCTGGTTCAGTCCTGGTTTAGTCCTGGTTCAGTCCTGGTTTAGTCCTGGTTTAGTCTTGGTTCAGTGCTGGTTTAGTCCTGGTTCAGTCTTGGTTTAGTCCTGGTTTAGTCTTGGTTCAGCCCTGGTTTAGTGCTGGTTTAGTCCTGGTTTAGTCCTGGTTCAGTCCTGGTTTAGTCCTGGTTTAGTCTTGGTTCAATCCTGGTTTAGTTCTGGTTGAGCCCTGGTTCAGTCCTGGTTCAGTCCTGGTTTAGTCCTGGTTTAGTCTTGGTTCAGTGCTGGTTTAGTCCTGGTTCAGTCCTGGTTTAGTCCTGGTTTAGTCTTGGTTCAGCCCTGGTTTAGTGCTGGTTTAGTCCTGGTTTAGTCCTGGTTCAGTCCTGGTTTAGTCTTGGTTCAATCCTGGTTTAGTCCTGGTTGAGCCCTGGTTCAGTCCTGGTTTAGTCCTGGTTTAGTCCTGGTTCAGTCCTGGTTTAGTCCTGGTTTAGTCTTGGTTCAGTCCTGGTTTAGTCCTGGTTCAGTCCTGGTTTAGTCCTGGTTTAGTCCTGGTTCAGTCCTGGTTTAGTCCTGGTTTAGTCTTGGTTCAGTCCTGGTTTAGTTCTGGTTCAGTCTCTTGTGGATTTCACAGTGAGTTAATTAGTGCCGTGTTCTTCTGCCAATCACAGTTCTCCTCTGGGACCGTCCGCCAATCAGAACGCAGCAAAGGAAAGAGTGCGTTTTATGTTTTAAGAAAAATCTGTAATAAAAGAAAGAGCGAGAAAAAGGATTGAGAGAGACAGGGAGGAAAGAGAGAGGAGAAGAGGATGGAGAGGAGTGAGAGTAAAGAGGGAGGAAAATGATGAATATAAAACACAGTGAAGAGTTTTATTCTCTTTTTATTTTCAGATTTAAACGCAGCTCAAACCTGAAATCACTTTTGTGAAATTAAACTGTTTATTTAAATTAATACCCCATAGAAGTAAAAAAAAAACCTCTTTAATACCCCAAAGAAGTAAAATACCTCCTCTTTAATACCCCAAAGAAGTAAAATGCCTCCTCTTTAATACCCCATACAGTAAAATACTTCCTCTTTAATACCCCATAGAAGTAAAATACCTCCTCTTTAATACCCCATAGAAGTAAAATACCTCCTCTTTAATACCCCATAGAAGTAAAATACCCCCTCTTTAATACCCCAAAGAAGTAAAATGCCTCCTCTTTAATACCCCATACAGTGAAATGCCTCCTCTTTAATACCCCATACAAGTAAAATGCCTCCTCTTTAATACCCCAAAGAAGTAAAATACCTCCTCTTTAATACCCCATAGTAGTAAAATGCCTCCTCTTTAATACCCCATAGAAGTAAAAAAAACCTCTTTAATACCCCAAAGAAGTAAAATGCCTCCTCTTTAATACCCCATAGAAGTAAAAAAAAAACCCTCTTTAATACCCCAAAGAAGTAAAATGCCTCCTCTTTAATACCCCAAAGAAGTAAAATACCTCCTCTTTAATACCCCATAGAAGTAAAATGCCTCCTCTTTAATACCCCATAGAAGTAAAAAAAAACCCCTCTTTAATACCCCAAAGAAGTAAAATGCCTCCTCTTTAATACCCCATAGAAGTAAAATACCTCTTCTTTAATACCCCATGCAGTAAAATACCTCCTATTTAATACCCCATACAGTAAAATACCTCCTCTTTAATACCCCACAGAAGTAAAATACCTCCTCTTTAATACCCCATAGAAGTAAAATACCCCCTCTTTAATACCCCAAAGAAGTAAAATGCCTCCTCTTTAATACCCCAAAGAAGTAAAATGCCTCCTCTTTAATACCCCAAAGAAGTAAAATGCCTCCTCTTTAATACCCCAAAGAAGTAAAATGCCTCCTCTTTAATACCCCATAGAAGTAAAATACCTCTTCTTTAATGCCCCAAAGAAGTAAAATGCCTCCTCTTTAATACCCCATACAGTGAAATACCTCCTCTTTAATACCCCATAGAAGTAAAATGCCTCCTCTTTTATACCCGATAGAAGTAAAATACCTCCTGTTTAATACCCCATAGAAGTAAAATGCCTCCTCTTTAATACCCCATAGAAGTAAAATACCCCCTCTTTAATACCCCAAAGAAGTAAAATGCCTCCTCTTTAATACCCCATAGAAGTAAAATACCTCTTCTTTAATACCCCATACAGTAAAATACCTCCTATTTAATACCCCATACAGTAAAATACCTCCTCTTTAATACCCCACAGAAGTAAAATACCTCCTCTTTAATACCCCATAGAAGTAAAATACCCCCTCTTTAATACCCCAAAGAAGTAAAATGCCTCCTCTTTAATACCCCAAAGAAGTAAAATGCCTCCTCTTTAATACCCCAAAGAAGTAAAATACCTCTTCTTTAATGCCCCAAAGAAGTAAAATACCTCTTCTTTAATGCCCCAAAGAAGTAAAATGCCTCCTCTTTAATACCCCAAAGAAGTAAAATACCTCTTCTTTAATACCCCAAAGAAGTAAAATACCTCTTCTTTAATGCCCCAAAGAAGTAAAATGCCTCCTCTTTAATACCCCAAAGAAGTAAAATACCTCTTCTTTAATACCCCAAAGAAGTAAAATACCTCTTCTTTAATGCCCCAAAGAAGTAAAATGCCTCCTCTTTAATACCCCATAGAAGTAAAATGCCTCCTCTTTAATACCCCATAGAAGTAAAATACCCCCTCTTTAATACCCCAAAGAAGTAAAATGCCTCCTCTTTAATACCCCATAGAAGTAAAATACCTCTTCTTTAATATCCCATACAGTAAAATACCTCCTCTTTAATACCCCATACAGTAAAATACCTCCTCTTTAATACCACATAGAAGTAAAAAGCCTCCTCTTTAATACCCCATACAGTAAAATACCTCCTCTTTAATACCCCATACATTAAAATACCTCCTCTTTAATACACCATAGAAGTAAAATACCTCCTCTTTAATACCCCATACATTAAAATACTTCCTCTTTAATACCCCATAGAAGTAAAATACCTCCTCTTTAATACCCCATACAGTAAAATCCCTCCTCTTTAATACCCCATACAGTAAAATACTTCCTCTGTAATACCCCGTAGAAGTGAAATACCTCCTCTTTAATACCCCATAGAAGTAAATACCTCCTCTTTAATACCCCATAGAAGTAAAATACTCCCTCTTTAATACCCCAAAGAAGTAAAATGCCTCCTCTTTAATACCCCATAAAAGTAAAATACCTCTTCTTTAATACCCTATACAGTAAAACACCTCCTCTTTAATACCTCATACAGTAAAATACCTCCTCTTTAATACCCCATAGAAGTAAAATACCCCCTCTTTAATACCTCAAAGAAGTAAAATGCCTCCTCTTTAATACCCCATACAGTGAGATGCCTCCTCTTTAATACCCCATAGAAGAAAAATGCCTCCTCTTTAATACCCCATAGAAGTAAAATACCTCTTCTGTAATACCCCATACAGTAAAATACCTCCTCTTTAATACCTCATACAGTAAAATACCTCCTCTTTAATACCCCATACAGTAAAATACCTCCTCTTTAATACCCCATACATTAAAATACTTCCTCTTTAATACTCCATACAGTAAAATACTTCCTCTTTAATACCCCATAGAAGTAAAATACCCCCCTCTTTTAAGGTCCTGCTCCAAGGTCCTCAGACAAGACGGTTCATTTTATTAACCTTTAAACATGTCCCATTAAAACGATGAAGAAAAGAAAGAGGGAAGGAGAGAAGGAGGTAGGAGCTAGGAGCTAGGACACAGGAGACGAGTTGAAGTGTGGAGGCTGAGAGTTTGTTCAAAGGTCGACACTAAAATCTCCATAAAGACTTTAACGAGATGCTCCTAACGAGAGAGTTAACGACCTCCGCTAACGAGGAGACAAGGAGACAGGGAAGGAAACAAGAAGACGATGAAGGAGATGAGGAGACGGGGAAGGAAACAAGGAGACGACTAAGGAGACGAGGAGACAGGGAAGGAAACAAGAAGACGACGAAGGAGATGAAGAGACGGGGAAGGAAATGAGAAGATGACTAAGGAGACGAGGAGACAGGGAAGGAGATGGGACACCAACAAAGGAGACGAGGAGACAGGGAAGGAAACAAGGAGACGACAAATGGGACGAAGACACAGGGAAAGAAACAAGAAAACGATGAAGGAGACAAAGAGACAGGGAAAGAAACAAGAAGAAAAGGAAGGAAATGAGGAGACAGGGAAGGAAATAAGGAGATATGGAAACAAGGAGACAAGGGGAAGAAACAAGGGAGGAGACGAAGAGATGTGGAAGGAAACAAGAACAAAAACAAGGAAGGAAATAAGGAGATGAAGAGACAAGGGGGGAAACAAGGAAAGAAACAAGGAGATGAAGAAAGGAGAAGACGAGGAAGGAAATAAGGGAAGTGATGAGGAAACGAGGAAAGAAGGAAGAAAACAAGAAGATGAGGAAACGATGAGAGAGGACACGAGAAAAGAGGAGTCCAGTGGCGTTTGTCTGGGGGCGTGTCCAGAGGCAGAGTCCAGTTTAATGACTCCGCCCCTTTAACGAGCTCATAAACCCATTAATGAGGCCGTAACCGCGGCAACCACCTGCCAATCACACCTGTGACAGAGTGGTTGGTCAGTCCTAATTGAGTCCTGGTTCAGTCCTGGCTTAGTCCTGGTTTAGTCTTAGTTTAGTCCTCGTTTAGTCCTGCCTCCTTTAGTCTTGGTTTAGTCCTGGTTTAGTTCTGGTTTAATCTTAGTTTAGTCCTGGTTTAATCTTAGTTTAGTCCTGGTTTAGTCCTGGCTTAATCCTGGTTTAGTCCTGCCTCATTTAGTCTTGGTTTAGTCCTGGTCTAATCCTGGTCTAGTCCTGGTTTAGTCCTGGTTTAGTCTTGGTCTAGTCCTGGTTTAGATCTGGTTTAGTCCTGGTTTAGTCCTGGTTTAGACCTGGTTTAGACCTGGTTCATTCTTGCCTCATTTAGTCTTGGTTTAGTTCTGGTTTAGTCCTGGTTTAGTTCTGGTTTAGACCTGGTTTAGACCTGGTTCAGTCCTGGTTTAGTCTTGGAGTCTCAGTGGGAGGTTGCATGTCAGACTCCTGTGGCACAGTGGTTAGTCTTGTTTGGAGGTTCCGGGTTCGATTCCCTGTGTTGCTGTGGCACAGTGGTTAGTCTCGTCCGGAGGTTGTGAGTTCGATTCCCGGGGGTGACCTCAGATGAACAGTTGCAATAAAAGTGGAGGAGGTCAGAACTGGAGTTAATTGCTTAATCCTTCGACTGTGACCAGTTTGTTTCTGCTTTTCGAGACGAGCCTCCCCACCTCCTCCTCCTCCACCTCCCTCCTCCGCACACACACACACACACGCACACACACGCTTCTCCACATGCACACTCTCTCGTGCACGCTCCTAGCCTGACCCTTCTGAAATCACAGACCAGAGCTGAGGACCTCCTCGAGCTTGTATTAGACCCTGTCAGTCCAGACCCCCCTGGAGACCTGCGGAGTCGGACCACATCAGAGCGGCCCCCACCCACCACCCCACCCCTCAACCCCCACATCCACTCCACACACACACTGTACATAATATAATGTGGACGACAATGACAGAGAACAGGAAGTGAGAAGCATGGGCATGATTCAGCTTCATCGACTCTGGCTCCAATTCACTTTCTATAGAAAATCCGTGGCCCCTCTGTAACTGCTGCTGTCAGGCTCATCATTCTGACCTTAAAATGTTCGTATTAACCTGCTCTACATGGTCCTGGGGGTTTTTTATTTCTCTATTTTGTCCCTAAATCAAGATATGAACATTAATAATCAAGATATGAACATTAATCATAGACCAATCAGGCGCCTTCTTTCACTGTGGTTGCTCCCGATAGCAACAGGTTTGATTGGCAGTTGAATGATGAAAAAATGAGGAAACTTTTGAAGGAAAATTAGGGAAAAATGTGGTAAACTGATGAAAAAATGTGAAAAAATGTACAGAAAAAAATGCAAAAAAAAAAAAAGTGTGCGTGGAGATGGAAGGAGGTGTGAGGAGATGTGAGGAGATGTGAGGAGGAGTGAGGAGGAATTAGGAGATGTGAGGTCTGAGGAGATGTGTGGAGGTGTAAAGAGGAGAAAGACTTGTGTAGAGATGTGAGAAGATCTGAGAAGATGTGAAGAGGTGTGAGGAGATCTGAGGAGGAATGAAGAGATCTGAGGAGATGTGAGTAGATGGGTGGAGACGTGAGGAGTGAGGAATGAGGATGAATGAGAAGGAATGAGGAGGTGTGGGGTCTGAGAAGATGTGTGGACGAGTAAGGACCTGTGTGAAGATGTGAGGAGAAGTGAGTAGGAGTGTGGAGGAATAAGAATCAGAATCAGAATCAGAATCACTTTTATTGATCCCCGAAGGGAAATTCTCTTAGTTACCAGATGCCACAACCACAGGATAGAATTTAAGAATAAAAATAAAAAGTCATTTAAATAAGAATAAAATTTGTGCAATAAGAATAAAGTGTCATGCAATAAGAAATAAAGTGTCAGTGTTAGGTGTTAGGTCTGAGATGTGAGGAGGTGTGAGGAGGTCTGAAGAGGTGTGAGGAGGTGTGAGGCCTGAGATGTGAGGAGGTCTGAGGCCTGAGATGTGAGGAGGTCTGAAGAGGTGTGAGGCCTGAGATGTGAGGAGGTCTGAGGCCTGAGATGTGAGGAGGTGTGAGGAGGTCTGAAGGGGTGTGAGGAGGTGTGAGGCCTGAGATGTGAGGAGGTCTGAGGAGGCGTGAGGAGGTGTGAGGCCTGAGATGTGAGGAGGTCTGAGGAGGTTTGAGGAGGTCTGAGGAGGTGTGAGGCCTGAGATGTGTGGAGGTGTGTGGAGGTCTGAAGAGGTGTGAGGAGGAATTAGGAGATGTGAGGTCTGAGGAGATGTGAGGAGAAGTGTGAAGGAATGATGAGGTGTGAGGTGTGAGGCCTGAAATGTGAGGAGGTGTGAGGCCTGAGATGTGAGGAGGTTTGAAGAGGTGTGAGGACATGTGAGGCCTGAGATGTGAGGAGGTGTGAGTAGGTGTGAGGAGGTGTGAGGAGGTGTGAGGGTCTGAAATGTGAGGAGGTGTGAGGAGGTCTGAAGAGGTGGGAGGAGGTGGGAGGCCTGAGATGTGATGAGATGTGTGGAGATGTATGGAGGAATGAGAAGGTGTGAGGGTCTGAGATGTGAGGAGGTCTGAAGGCATCTGAAGAGGTGTGAGGAGGTGTGAAGCCTGAGATGTGAGGAGGTGTGAGGAGGTCTGAAGAGGTGTGAGGGTCTGAGATGTGAGGAGGTCTGAGGAGGTCTGAAGAGGTGTGAGGAGGTGTGAGGGTCTGAGATGTGAGGAGGTCTGAGGAGGTCTGAAGAGGTGTGAGGAGGTGTGAGGCCTGAGTTGTGAGGAGGTCTGAAGAGGTGTGAGGAGGTGTGAGGGTCTGAGATGTGAGGAGGTCTGAGGAGGTCTGAAGAGGTGTGAGGAGGTGTGAGGCCTGAGTTGTGAGGAGGTCTGAAGAGGTGTGAGGAGGTGTGAGGGTCTGAGATGTGAGGAGGTCTGAGGAGGTCTGAAGAGGTGTGAGGAGGTGTGAGGAGGTGTGAGGAGGTCTGAACGCTGAAGGTGACCTGTGTCTGTGTCATTAAGGTCCATTCACCTGCAGCTCGCCCGTCGTCTCGTCTGCTTCAGCTGCTCCTGTGTCACATCACATTATATATTTATTATATTTTATTACATTAGATCAGGAGGTTTTTCACATCTGCACTTCCTCCATCTGCACTTCATATTTCTGAGTTTAATCGGAGCCACTGTCACCGGCACATTAAACGCACCGAGGTTTTATGATACTTTATTCAGAGAGAGAGAACGAGAGAGGGAGAGGAGTAAGTGAGGGGAGGGAGGAGAGGAAGAGGAGGAGGAGGGAGGAGGGGTTAATGTACTTCTGAGGATGTAGGAGACGAGGAATTAGGATTTAGGATGTAGGTAATAAGGAGTTAGGAGAGGTGGTGGTTAATGAGGGGTTGAGTGAGGACTTAGGGAACGAGGATTTAGGAAACAAGGGCATAGGAGACAAGGAATTAGGTCGGGGGAAAAAAAAGAAAAAAAAAGGTTGAAGTCTCCTTTTCTGTCGCTTTAGTGTGAGTTTGAGCAGGTCCTTCAGAAGAGCCGGATGCCCTCCCAGTCGCTCTGTTCGTCCCTCACGATAATAACGAGGTTTACCTTCCGCCGCGTCACTGTTTCGCATGTTTTTTAGCGCAGTTTTGCATGGTTTTTTTTCCCAGCGTATGAACGTGCATTGCGTTCTGTCAGAGAAAAGTGTATAAAGTGTGTGGAGAGGGGTTTTACAGCCAAAAACAGATAAATAAAAGTAAAAAATAAAGCTGATACTTCAGATTTCGCCTATTGCGGGTAAATCAATGCGATGTATTTTTTATAAATCCTCTTAGGATCATTGATTTAACGAACGGAAAGTCAGAAAATTTCAGGCAGGTAACAAAATACAAAAACTAAGATGGAGCATCACGTTGAGACGCAGACCATCTGGCCCCTCATGTCTGGTCTGAGATGGTCCTGGGAACAGGGTGTAGACGAGCAGACGATCTGGCCCCGAGTGTCTGGAGCAAGCCCCTCTTATACACCGCAGCAGGTGGTTGTGATTGTGCTAATGGAAGGCAGGTGCGCGCGGGAGGAGCAGAGAGCTCCGCCCAGCTCTGTGTTCAGGCAGGTGAGGGAGGGGGAAGAGCACACAGGGAGACAAAACAGGAACAGAAATACACACATCATGACATGTGATTAGTTTTCACTGTTAAATCAATTAAAGTAAAACATAGAGCTCTATTTCAATTAACAACTTAATTGAATAAATTATTACACTGGTTGATTGGAGCTAAAATTTAACAAAAGAATTGGAGTTGGGAAAAACTTACCTGTTATACAGAATGGGCTCAGCCAATTATGGAGGGGCTCTATAAAAGGAGAAAATCTCAGTGGCTACGAGAGAGGGGCTGTATGTATAACAGGTACTGCAAATGCTGATTCTTTTAAACTTTTTTCTTGTTTTTTTTTTTTACATTTGTTTGGTGAACAATAAACGCACTTGGGTCTGCACTGGACTAACTGTCTCAGCTCTGCTCTGTTCCTCTTTGAACCGCTAAAGTTGCTATCCGGGCGATTACAGTCGTCTTAACAGAAAATTGGGAGCGGTGTTGTAAGCAGGTTCAAAGGCGTAGGGGCAAAGGGGTGTTCGTACCGGACATGGAGAGCTGGGTCGGAGACGGAGGAGCAGGGTAGATTAAAGGGAGTGGGATCACAGTGGAAAGACGAGCAAGTAAACCGATTTGGCCCTGAGTTTTGGTTCCTCAGTCCTTTTCTTCTCGCAGGTGCAGCTTGATTGCCTGATGAGAAGGAGGTGTGCGGAGGTGTCGCCAGAGTCTCCGCCCCCAGCTCCAGGCTCAAACACAGACGGGAGGGGGGAAAACAGCACAGAACATACACACAAGAAAACAAAAAAAAACAAATCCTGACAAAAAGTCTGATTTATTGAATCATTTGTGCATAATCGTCGTCGGAATCGTGTCGTCTCACCCTCAGCCGACAAATAAACATACAGTGTGTTTATAGCGTCAGGACAAGTCTCGAGGCGGCTGGACACAACAAACAAGAGACACACCCCCGAGTAACAACAGATAATATCACAAAGGTTAGGTCAAAAAGATCCATAACAATACTGGAACATTCGCTAACCTTTAGTAGAATGTGAGACAAATTACACAACACAAACACTTAAAATCATTCTTAAACAAGCGTTGCACTAATCTTGCACATATCCAGTTTAATTCATTATTAGCAGTTGATTTTAAATTTGTTTTCTTTCCCCATCGGGGCACACAGCTTCAATTAAAACTGTGCCACTGTGACTCCAGATCTAAAATTGGGTAAAAGAATGAGCTGTTTCAAATACAAGTAAAGATTTAGGGTCTCAAAGGTAACTGTAAGATAATTGTCACTATGTTTTTATTTATTACTTATTCACGTCACAAATATTGCATCTGGATTTGCAAGAGACATGAAAAAAAATGGCTGTTTAACTGTGTATCTTCTGATAAACTGACATTTTAAGACAGTCATACCTTTTAATTCACTTTGTCGTAGCCACATAAAATGACGTGGCGGGCCGAATTTGGCCCACGGGCCTTGAGTTTGACACATGTGATTTAGGGTAAAGAAAGTCATAACAATATCCACTGTAAAATGTACTTATGTAAAGGACAAATACCTAAAAGTACACTTAAGTAGAGTACTGTATGCTCAGCTGAGTCTGGTCCTGTCCTGGTCCGGTTTGAGTTTTTCCGTAGCGGATTGTGAGTCTCCATGACGTTCCTGATTTATTTAACAGAGAATATGACGTTTTAATTCATACATTTATTTTTCAGCTGATGCACCGCAGACGTGTTAAACATCTCTCTCCATCGCTGCAGAATCCTGATCCAAACCTCCACAAACCCACAAAGAGCATCCAGTAACGTCCCAGAACATCCCAGAACGTCCGGGAACATCTCGGAGCGTGAAATCCGATTGACTTTGTGTGAATTTGAGCAGAAATAATGTGAAGCAGCAGAAAAGCCCTCGGAACATTTACAACATTTACAGAAAACCTTTTACGCTCAAAGTTTAAACAGCAGCGTCGCAAATGGAGCCGCTGAAACGAGACTTTTACCAACGTTAAAAATTGACACGTTAGATTCATTTATTTAAACTCTAACCACTAACCACTCTGCCACCTCCTCCTCCTCCACACAGGCTAACCACTCTGCCACCTCCTCCTCCTCCACACAGGCTAACCACTCTGCCACCTCCTCCTCCTCCACACAGGCTAACCACTCTGCCACCTCCTCCTCCTCCACACAGGCTAACCACTCTGCCACCTCCTCCTCCTCCACACAGGCTAACCACTCTGCCACCTCCTCCTCCTCCTCCACACAGGCTAACCACTCTGCCACCTCCTCCTCCTCCTCCACACAGGCTAACCACTCTGCCACCTCCTCCTCCTCCTCCACACAGGCTAACCACTCTGCCACCTCCTCCTCCTCCTCCACACAGGCTAACCACTCTGCCACCTCCTCCTCCTCCACACACAGGCTAACCACTCTGCCACCTCCTCCTCCTCCACACAGGCTAACCACTCTGCCACCTCCTCCTCCTCCTCCACACAGGCTAACCACTCTGCCACCTCCTCCTCCTCCACACAGGCTAACCACTCTGCCACCTCCTCCTCCTCCTCCACACAGGCTAACCACTCTGCCACCTCCTCCTCCTCCACACAGGCTAACCACTCTGCCACCTCCTCCTCCTCCACACACAGGCTAACCACTCTGCCACCTCCTCCTCCTCCTCCTCCTCCTCCTCCTCCTCCTCCACACAGGCTAACCACTCTGCCACCTCCTCCTCCACACAGGCTAACCACTCTGCCACCTCCTCCTCCTCCACACACAGGCTAACCACTCTGCCACCTCCTCCTCCACACAGGCTAACCACTCTGCCACCTCCTCCTCCTCCACACAGGCTAACCACTCTGCCACCTCCTCCTCCACACACAGGCTAACCACTCTGCCACCTCCTCCTCCTCCACACAGGCTAACCACTCTGCCACCTCCTCCTCCTCCACACAGGCTAACCACTCTGCCTCCTCCTCCTCCTCCTCCACACAGGCTAACCACTCTGCCACCTCCTCCTCCTCCACACAGGATAACCACTCTGCCACCTCCTCCTCCTCCACACAGGCTAACCACTCTGCCACCTCCTCCTCCTCCACACACAGGCTAACCACTCTGCCACCTCCTCCTCCTCCACACAGGCTAACCACTCTGCCACCTCCTCCTCCTCCACACACAGGCTAACCACTCTGCCACCTCCTCCTCCACACAGGCTAACCACTCTGCCACCTCCTCCTCCTCCTCCACACAGGCTAACCACTCTGCCACCTCCTCCTCCACACACAGGCTAACCACTCTGCCACCTCCTCCTCCTCTACACACAGGCTAACCACTCTGCCACCTCCTCCTCCTCCACACAGGCTAACCACTCTGCCACCTCCTCCTCCTCCACACACAGGCTAACCACTCTGCCACCTCCTCCTCCTCCACACAGGCTAACCACTCTGCCACCTCCTCCTCCTCCACACACAGGCTAACCACTCTGCCACCTCCTCCTCCACACAGGCTAACCACTCTGCCACCTCCTCCTCCTCCTCCACACAGGCTAACCACTCTGCCACCTCCTCCTCCACACACAGGCTAACCACTCTGCCACCTCCTCCTCCTCTACACACAGGCTAACCACTCTGCCACCTCCTCCTCCTCCACACAGGCTAACCACTCTGCCACCTCCTCCTCCACACACAGGCTAACCACTCTGCCACCTCCTCCTCCTCCACACAGGCTAACCACTCTGCCACCTCCTCCTCCTCCACACAGGCTAACCACTCTGCCACCTCCTCCTCCTCCACACAGGATAACCACACTTAGACTTGACTTGGTTTCAACTTTTCTCATTTTAAATCATCTGACTTTTATTAAAACTCAGATGTTTAATATTCTGTGACATTTGTGGAGCTGAGTCTGAGGGTTTTTGTGTCAAATATAGAATCACTTTACAATCACGTCAAAATCACCTCGAAATCAGGTTAAAATCACAAAAGGGCCACAACTCTGAGACAAATATCAAAAACATATTTAAGGACATGTTTAGTACAGGTTTAGTCCAGCTTTAGTCCAGTTTTAGTCCAGGTTTAGTCCAGGTTTAGACCTGGTTTAGACCTGGTTTAGTCCTGGTTTAGTCCTGGTTTAGTCCTGGTTTAATTTGGGTTTAGGTCTAGGTTTAGTCCAGGTTTAGTCCAGGTTTAGTCCAGGTTTAGTCCAGGTTTAGACCTGGTTTAGACCTGGTTTAGACCTGGTTTACTCCTGGTTTAGTCCTGGTTTAGTCCAGGTTTAGTCAAAATTTAGTCCTGGTTTAGATCTGGCTTAGTCCTGGTTTAGTCCAGGTTTAGTTCAGGTTTAGTCCTGGTTTAGACCTGGTTTAGTCCTGGTTTAGTCCAGGTTTAGTTCAGGTTTAGTCCTGGTTTAGACCTGGTTTAGTCCTGGTTTAGTCCTGGTTTAATCTGGGTTTAGTCCAGGTTTAGACCTGGTTTAGTCCAGGTTTAGTCCTGGTTTAGTCCAGGTTTAGTCCAAATTTAGTCCTGGTTTAGATCTGCCTTAGTCCTGGTTTAGTCCAGGTTTAGTCCAGGTTTAGTCCTGTTTTAATCTGGGTTCAGGTGAAATCTCCTTAAGTCATATTTTCATATTTCTGTGACATTTTGGTGTTTAATAAAAGCACAGATTGTGTCTCATGTTTCTGTCCCCTGAGAAATAATTCCACTTCACACTTTTCACGTGAGATAAACACGAGTTCCATCGCAGCAAACGCACAGATTCAACTAAGAAAAAACAACTATAAAAGTGACTTTTACACCAGAGGCAGATGTAAAGAGCAGCGTTATTAAAGTTAAATATGTCATTTCATATTTGTGTTTGTTCAGGCTGGTTCTTTGTTCTGAGGTTCTGTTTCAGTCTCACGTGTGCTTTACACCAGATGCCCTTCCCGTCACATCATTGCTGTGACTGTAATGGGCAGAGGAGACGAGGTGTCTTGCCCGAGGACACAGCAGCAGTATGTGCTCAGACTGACTCTGTGGTGCTGATGTGGTGTTTGATGCTGTTGCCATGGTGATGACAGATGAGGAAAGATGTCACCCTTGGGAGGGCATCAGTGTCAGAGGTCAGAGCTCTTTCTGTGATGAGTCAGATCACTCCTCCAGCGAGGTACTCCTGACCATGGCCTGTATAAGAAGTGGACTGAGGGAGTGAGACGTCACCCACAGCGTTCGGCTCCAAATGAAGCTCATTGATGCTAACGGTTATAGCGGCTAAACTGGAGCTCAGGTCCATATGTGGAATTTCAACTGTAGGTATCATAGCAACCAAAGAGCCAATTAGGAGCAAGGCTGTTGAAAGTTACGCCCCTTCCCGCACCGCTGGTTTGGCAGGGGCAGGTGCTGTCAGTCAAACCTGTTGTGCTGCTGTGCTGTTCCGGTCACCGCCTTTGAAGCTGCTCACGCAAGAAAACGTGTTCACGGGAAAATTATTTGATTATTAGGGGAAAAGGCTGAGCAACGGCTCCAGCATCTGGCAATGGATTTTATCCAAAGCTCCACAGCTCCTCCACCAGCACCACCGGACTGATCTGTGAGCCGCCTCGTGTTTTTTACTACATAGAGGTTCACTTTCTATAGAAAGTGAATTAGAGTCTGAGTCGATGGAGCTGTGTCCTGCTCACTTCCTGTTTGTAACACGTCTGTGTCTCTCACAAACAGACGAGTCTGATCTTGGCCTGGTCTTGGTCTTGGTCCTGGTCTTGGTCTGGTCTTGGTCTTGGTCTTGGTCTGGTCTGGTCTTGGTCTTGGTCTTGGTCTGGTCCTGGTCTTGGTCTTGGTCTTGGTCTAGGTCCTGGTCCTGGTCTTGGTCCTGGTCCTGGTCTTGGTCCTGGTCTGGTCTTGGTCTTGGTCTTGGTCCTGGTCCTGGTCTTGGTCTTGGTCTTGGTCCTGGTCTTGGTCTTGATCTTGGTCTGGTCCTGGTCTGGTCCTGGTCTTGGTCCTGGTCCTGGTCCTGGTCTTGGTCCTGGTCTTGGTCTGGTCCTGGTCTTGGTCTTGGTCTGGTCTTGGTCTTGGTCTTGGTCTGGTCTTGGTCTGATCCTGGTCTTGGTCTGGTCCTGGTCCGGTCTTGGTCTTGGTCCTGGTCCTGGTCTTGGTCTGGTCTTGGTCTGGTCCTGGTCCGGTCTTGGTCTTGGTCCTGGTCCTGGTCCTGGTCCTGGTCTTGGTCTGGTCTTGGTCTGGTCCTGGTCTGGTCTTGGTCTTGGTCCTGGTCTTGGTCTGGTCTTGGTCTGGTCCTGGTCCTGGTCCTGGTCTTGGTCTTGGTCCTGGTCTTGGTCTGGTCCTGGTCTTGGTCCTGGTCTTGGTCCTGGACTTGGTCTGGTCTTGGTCTTGGTCTGGTCTTGGTCCTGGTCTTGGTCTGATCTTGGTCTTGGTCTGGTCCTGGTCTTGGTCCTGGTCTTGGTCTGATCTTGGTCTTGGTCTGGTCCTGGTCCTGGTCCTGGTCTTGGTCTTGGTCTTGGTCTTGGTCTGGTCCTGGTCTTGGTCTTGGTCTTGGTTTTGGTCCTGGTCCTGGTCTTGGTCCTGGTCTTGGTCCTGGTCTGGTCTTGGTCTTGGTCTTGGTCCTGGTCTGGTCTTGGTCTTGGTCTTGGTCTTGATCTTGGTCTGGTCCTGGTCTGGTCCTGGTCTGGTCCTGGTCTTGGTCCTGGTCCTGGTCTTGGTCCTGGTCTTGGTCTGGTCCTGGTCTTGGTCTTGGTCTGGTCTTGGTCTGATCCTGGTCTTGGTCTGATCTTGGTCTTGGTCTGGTCTTGGTCTTGGTTTGTTTGTTCCTCTGAGGTTTGAATCAGATTCACTGCAGATGAAAAAGAGTTTCATTATCAACATGAAAAATGAGAAAAGGAAATATCACATCAGCCTCAAGGGAAAGAAGAGAGAACGAGGGAGGAGGAGGGAGGAGGAGAGAGAGGGAGAGGAGGGAGGAGGGAGGAGGAGGAGGGAGGAGGAGGAAGAGGAGGGAGAGGGAAAAGAGAAAGAGGAGGGAGGAGGAGGGAAGAGAGGGAGAAGAGGAGGGAAGAGAGGGAGGAGGAGGGAGGAGGAGAGAGAGGAGAAGAGAGGAGGAGAGGGAGAGGGAAGAGAGAAAGAGGAGGGAGGAGGAGGGGAGAGAGGGAGGAGGAAAGAGGAGGAGCGAGAGGGAAAGGGAAGCGAGAAAGAGGAGGGAGGAGAAAAAGAGGAGCGGAGGGGGGAG